>NC_061829.1:39729832-39735122 GCF_019202785.1 Penaeus chinensis
AGCATTTCAATGATTAAGCCGTGATGACAATTAATTCGTTATTAGAGGGAAGTAAATGGGAACAGAAGAAGAAGGAGGAGGAGAAAGAGAAAGAGAAGGAGAAGGAGAAAGAGGAAGAGAAGGAGAAAGAGAAAGAGAAGGAGAAGGAGAAAGAGAAAGAGAAGGAGAAAGAGAAAGAGAAAGAGAAGAGAAAGAGAAGGAGGAGGAGAAAGAGAAAGAGAAAGAGAAAGAGAAAGAAGGAGAAGGACAAAATAAAAAAAAAAAAAAAAAAAAAGCAACAACCACAACTCTAAAAACAGGAAGTAAGGAAATCAGGAAAGATAGAAAGAATCCCCGGGAAATCAGGACACGCCTTGTTTATATAGTTGCGATGAGGGAGGGGGGGGGGGGGGGGGGGGGGGAGGGAGGGAGGGTAATGGTAAGGGATAAGAAGAGGGAGAGGGAGGGTGAGGGAGAGGGAGAGGGAGGGTGAGGGAGATGGAGCAGGAGGGTGAGGGAGAGGGAGAGGGAGAGGGAGAAGGAGGAGGAGGGTGAGGGAGAAGGAGAGGGAGAGGGAGGGTGAGGGAGATGGAGAAGGAGGGTGAGGGAGCAGGAGAGGGAGAGGGAGGGTGAGGGAGATGGAGAAGGAGGGTGAGGGAGATGGAGAAGGAGGGTGAGGGAGCAGGAGAGGGAGAGGGAGGGTGAGGGAGATGGAGAAGGAGGGTGAGGGAGCAGGAGAGGGAGAGGGAGGGTGAGGGAGAGGGAGAGGGAGGGTGAGGGAGAGGGAGGGTGAGGGAGATGGAGCAGGAGGGTGAGGGAGATGGAGAAGGAAGGTGAGGGAGCAGGAGAGGGAGAGGGAGGGTGAGGGAGAGGGAGGGTGAGGGAGAGGGAGGGTGAGGGAGATGGTGCAGGAGGGTGAGGGAGATGGAGAAGGAGGGTGAGGGAGCAGGAGAGGGAGAGGGAGGGTGAGGGAGAGGGAGAGGGAGGGTGAGGGAGGGTGAGGGAGATGGAGCAGGAGGGTGAGGGAGCAGGAGAGGGAGAGGGAGGGTGAGGGAGATGGAGAAGGAGGGTGAGGGAGCAGGAGAGGGAGAGGGAGGGTGAGGGAGAGGGAGGGTGATGGAGAAGGAGAGGGAGGGTGAGGGAGAAGGAGAGGGAGAGGGAAGGGTGAGGGATAAGGAGAGGGAAAAGGAGGGTGAGGGAGAAGGAGAGGGAGGGTGAAGGAGACGGAGAAGGAAAAGGATAAGAGGGGAAGAGAGACAGAGAGATAAAGAGGGAGAGAGAGATAGAGCGGGAGAGAGAGATAGAACGGGAGAGAGAGAGATAGAGAGGGAGAGAGAGATTAAGGAGATAGATAGATAGAGATAGATAGATAGAGATAGATGGATAGAGATAGATAGATAGATAGAGATAGATAGATAGAGATAGATAGATAGAGATAGATAGATAGAGATAGATAGATAGATAGAGATAGATAGATAGAGAGAGATAGATAGATAAATAGATAGAGAGAGAGAGATAGAGAGAGAGAGATAGAGAGAGAGAGATAGAGAGAGAGAGATAGAGAGAGAGAGATAGAGAGAGAGAGATAGAGAGAGAGATAGAGAGAGAGATAGAGATAGAGAGAGAGAGAGAGAGAGAGAGAGAGAGAGAGAGAGAGAGAGAGAGAGAGAGAGAGAGAGAGAGAGAGAGAGAGAGAGAGAGAGAGAGAGTGGATGATGATCAGGGAGAGTAAGAGGGAATGGGAAAGGGAGAGGATGAGGGTGAGGGTGAGCATTAGGGAGAGGGTGAAGGAGAGTCTAATTGAGAAGGTAAGGAAGAGGATGAGAATGAGAATGAGAGAGAGAGAGAGAGAGAGAGAGAGAGAGAGAGAGAGAGAGAGAGAGAGAGAGAGAGAGAGAGAGAGAGAGAGAGAGAGAGAGAAGGAAGAGAGAGAGAGAGAGAGAGAGAGAGAGAGAGAGAGAGAGAGAGAGAGAGAGAGAGAGAGAGAGAGAGAGAGACAGACAGACAGACAGACAGACAGACTTAACCCCATCTGAAAGTTGACCCAGGAGAGTGCGAAGGCATGAAAACGAGCAGGTGAAATCATTTTACACAGGTGTGAGTGAGTCGCTAATGTATAAATACATTTCATTACCTCCCGCATAGCCGATTTGAACGCAAATTAGGGCGAAATATGTGGGCCATAAACGAGGTACTTTGACGAATCTGTTCAACGGAATCTGGCATGTCGTATTTCTTTTATCTTGGGCTGATAAAAACCTGTGTCGGGGCGTTTGAAATGTGTATTGGGGACTGGGATGTGTTTCCTTGGTGTGTGTGTGTGTGAGAGAGAGAGAGGGAGAGTGAGAGAGTGTAAGTACACACACACACACACACACACACACACACACACACACACACACACACACACACACACACACACACACACACACACACACACACACACACTTTTCTGTACGAGTTTCGATAATCTTGTAACAAACGTGGAATGAACAACATTCATTAAAAATCTTTGCGGTTTCGTTTACCCCACTTGATAGGAATAGAAAAAAATATATAAAGGTTTCCCTTCCAAATTTTGACGCCCATCATTGAAAATCCTCTCGACTTTTTTTTTCTTCTTAACAGGCGTTTCATAGGAAAAAAGAGGCATATAGTGATGTCATTTCCCCAGTATGGACGTCAACTCTGTTATTTCTCAGGCATTTCATTTAGCTCTTGGTAGAAAAAAGTATATAATGATGTAATTTCTAAATATTGACGTCCATCCGGGAAAGTGCTCTTTTTTCTTTTCTTTTACCCAGCTCTTTGTCTCACTTCTCTCTCTCCCTTTCTCTCTCTTCTCTCTCTCCCTTTCTCCTTCTTCCCTCCCTCCCTTTCTCTCTCTTCTCTCTTTCCCTTTCTCTCTCTTCTCTCTCTCCCTTTTTCTCTCTTCTCTCTCCCCCTTTCTCTCTCTCCTCTCTCTTCCTTTCTCTCTCTTCTCTAAAATAGTGTATAAGGGTATAAAATAGTGTCCCTTGCAAATATTGACGCCTATCAACGGAAGTACTCTCGCCTTGGACACACACACAACGCCCTCCAGATCACACAGCCTCCCTCTGCCACAAATGCCTTAACAACTTTGGCGTGTAACCTTATCCTGTGTATACAAGTCGTGTTGACGCCCTAGTGTTGTATACATAACCGCCCCTGCCTGTGCGTATACACTTTTCTTGCCGTAATTAGGGGAAGGTGCCAGAACTCGCTAGGGAAGATTAATAAGCTTCAGAAAAAGGGGAATTTTCGGGGAATGACTAATGAAGGAATAAACGGCGTTAGCAGTTATGTACG
This sequence comes from Penaeus chinensis, assembly GCF_019202785.1. Classification (NCBI taxonomy): domain Eukaryota; kingdom Metazoa; phylum Arthropoda; class Malacostraca; order Decapoda; family Penaeidae; genus Penaeus; species Penaeus chinensis. The sequence continues at coordinate 39,733,142 of NC_061829.1, forward strand.
TGTTTGGTTATATGCTGTCAAGTACATGTACATGCGGCTTGTAAATTGCATGTGTTTATTTCGAAGCCGATTTTTGTTTATATGACGTCTGGCTTGTCTCTAACTAATCAGTCATTTTTCATTTCAGGAAGGGTCGTCGTCGAAAGAGAGAAGCAACAGCGAGGATAAGGAAAATACGGTTTATAAACAATCTTTTGTCGAAGTTGTCGGTGGTTGCAGTAGAAGAGGGAGGTTGCAAGACCTGAAGTTTTGCCTCATTAGTGGAGGAGGAGGAGGATTGTGCCCAGTAGTAAACAGAGCGGCGCGGAATAGCCATGTGAGTGATGGTGGCGCCAGAATTGCCCGAGAGAAAGAAATTCGGAGGAGAAAAGTGGGAGAAAGAGAGCGCGCGGCGTGATGAGGCTCATGCTGGGATGGGCTGAGCGGAGGGCAAGCAGAGCGCGTCAAATTACGAGATAGTCAGTGTTTCCCGCGATGGCTTTGAGGTTCTTGCGTCTCCTCGCGCTGGCGGCGGCGGTCCCCCTGTTGGCGGCGGCGGCGGAGGACATAGCCGAGTACCCGGGCCTTGCAGAGGATTATCCGAAGCCGATCAATGTGTACGACTATGATTACGACTACGAGGACGGCTTCCCTTATCTAGAGCACGACGACTACGTCCGCGATAGCATGGCCAACGCCACCCTCTTCAAGTGCTTCTGCAGAGGCGACCAGGAGTGGGACGGGAACGCGTGTAGCGACAAGAGGACGATCGTTGCAGTAATAAATATGCACACGTTCGAGCGCCGGGCGTTCAATACCACTGCTTTCGGGAACGTTTCCATTGCGGGCCCTCCGCCGTGCTTCCAGCCAGCGCTGCAGATGGTTCTCGATTCCAAAGAAGGATTCGAATTCTCGCTGATGGTTAATGGGAGTCTGGTCTGGGGCAACAGGATTTACACCGAGTATTGTATAGAACATACGCCAGGTAGTAACTGGTTGGCTCACGTGTGCGTGCCCCCGCCCTCGGTCCCCACCTGCTGCGCCCCCGGCCACATGCAAGCGAAGGACGGCTCTTGCATCGCCCGCGAAGGAGGCGTTTTCTCGCCGCCTGTGCTCGTCGATACGAAAGTCATGATTTGGGACGCGAGGGAGGTCGGGCCCCGCGAAGTCGTCTGTCCGGATAAGTGGAACAAGCTGCGACTGATGTTGGACGACAAGAATGCTAGTCTTTTGTACCAGTCCGGCATGACGCTCCTGAAGTGGCTGCCGCCCATGATTCAACCGCAGTTTCCTGAGAAATACTGCGTGGCGATAGATGCGGAGTCACAAGGGGGCGCGCCACAGTACATAGCCAACTTGTGTTTCCTGGACCCCAACGACGAGCACAGGGAGACGTGCAAGGACAACACCTGCGTACGGAAGTGCTGCCCTCAGGACGAATACCACGAGGACGCGTGTTTGCCCGCCACGAACGAGAGCCAGAGGTGGAATCCCGTCTTCTACGAGCACAGCGGGGACGCCATCGTGCCAGCCGTCGGCTTCACGGGGAATGTGACGATGGTGACGGGCTATCCCCTGTGCAAAGAGTACTTCCTCATGGAACCTCACGAAGTAGCGACCGACGTCTTCCACCTCATGACCGACGGCACTCTATACGTCCCGGTGTTCAAGCAGTACTTCGCGCCCGACCGCTACTGCATGGACAATTTCCTGGACCACGAAGACAATGTGATACGCATGCTGCCGCTCGTCTGTTTCCGCGAAAAGGACAAAGAGAGCAAAGCCTGCACGGTCCATGTACTCGTACCTCTACCCGGTCCTTCTGCTGGTGTCCTGCGTGTTCTTGGGCATCACGCTGCTGGTGTACGTGAGCGTCCCGGAACTACACGCTAAAGTCCACGGGAAGTGTCTGGTCTCGCACGTGTCGGCGCTGTTGCTCGCTTATTGCAGCCTCATCACCGTGCAGTGGGCCACCGACAAGCTGCCGACGGTCGCCTGCAAG
>NC_061829.1:39755222-39760222 GCF_019202785.1 Penaeus chinensis
TCCTTATTGTTGGGGCTGTGGAATACTTCCTGTCTCCCTAAGTGATAAGGGCTTCATGACGCTCCTTCTAATGATAAGCTTAGGCTTACCTGGGGTTATAAACAACACTTCTAGTCTTGTGTTTTCTGAATGTATTCTTGGATATAAACTTTCTGAATGATTGGTCATTAATTGTCATTAAAGTTTGCATGTATGATTTTTACTACAACTCAAATAAACAAGATGTTTATTATCTTGATGTTGTCTAATTGGATGTTGTGAAAAACAAAATAAAAGTGAAAATAAGTTTATAAATATAAATACTTTTACATGGATATCAACAATAATTTTAGCTATCAGACAGATGTTATATCACAAACTATATTAGGTACCTTTATAAAAGTTCAGAAAATTATATTACCTGTGAGAGGAGTTGCCTCATTATGCTGCATGCAATTAACTGCAGTAAATGTGGATGGAAAGAAGGCCAAAATTGTTAGATGAAACTGTTTGCTTCTCTTTTGACAGCATTACAGTTTTTCTGTACTGACTGATGTGCAGTGATGATGTCGTTGTACGGCTTCAAAGCTTCAAATGATTTCCATATTTCAGAATGATAATGCATTTGGGAATGCAGGTTCAGACACTTTAACTTGATGGAATAAGCACCATTTTCTCGTTCATTTTTCCAGATTCGCTGCAAGTGGGACCCCTATCTCCGGCGCATGAAAGAAATGGTTGGATCAACTCGGCTGTCTCACTCTGGTGCGGCCAATACATCCCAAGTTCATTCTTCCTTCAGTTCAACAAGCAACAGACCAAACCATTCGGCTGCATCACAGAAGACAGTGCAAAGCCAGATATCCCTTGACCCCACATCATCAACAAGGTAAATAGGAGTATATTATAATGATAATCAGTAGATAATCCATGGAATTGTGCTTACATATAGAAAAATAATTTCTTATATTTCAAATTTTTATTTTGTGGATTGTGGATTGATTGATATTTTATCAATTTCCCTCTTTGATATTTCAGACGGTTGTCTTCCAGCTCCCTCTCCCCCGTCACGGGTGTCCAGGTTCATAGCCAAAACAAAATTGCAATGAATACTATTGCTGAAAGCTCAGTTGAACAAGAAGGTATTAACACTAATGGGAGCTTCCCTACTACTGATGCCTCAAATCCTGTACCACAGAGACTAAGTTCATCAGACAGTGGAAATAGCAGAACTGGGACTTCACAGATGGTTTCAGGTATGCCAAGTAGCACTGTTAACTCCTCTGATGTTTCTGTTGAAGAATCTGGAAAGCCTCTTCACCTCACGGAGATCACTGAAGAACCTATACCAGTTACAACAAAAGACAGCAAAATCTCCATACCAGAGGATGAGGGAAAAGACCAGGGACATGAAAATGAAGTCGCAACACCTAATAAACTGACTCAGTCTCTGCCACTTAACTCGATGCAGACACCAGCAAGTGACACAGTTTATTTAAGTGATGAGTCAAAGTGTACAGCAGTAAATGAATTTAGGTCTCCTGACACGAGGCCAGTTTCATCGTCAGGGAGCACTGATGAAGACCCTATTACCATTAATGGAGAAATACCTCAGAAGAATGATAAGGCAGTATCATATCCTGCGAATGAAGCTACTGTTGTGAGAGTAAGTTCTCCAAGTCCAGACCTCTCACCATCTGAGAAGGTTATTAAAGAGCATGCAGATATAAATGATTCTGAACTAAATTCAGAGAGAAGAGAATAAAGAAGGGTCACACAACAATTCAGGACTTCATGAGCATCAAGAAACAAAGGATCTTAGTCAGCATCATTATGGTCAGTGAATTTCTGACATGGTCCCTTGTAAATGTATCTGTGACTTGATTCAGTCATTGAAACATGGACAAGCAAGACAAGTAATGAACTGATATAGGTCATAGAAAATTTAGAAAAAAAAGTAGAAAAGATGAATGTCATGGAATAAGTTGATTGTGCAAGGGAGTTACTTCAGGACAGAGTATAGTTTTTTGATATCTGATTTTTGATGAAGGTGTTATGAGAAAGCAAAGAGAGACTTATTGTTCTGTATAATCAAAAATGTTATTAGATTTTAAGAACAGGATCTCTTTAGTATATTAATGTTGCGGTAAGATTCTTCATTGGAAAATGTATCTTCCATCTCAGAATAATTGTCCTGTTTAGGCAATATTCTTTTGAGAAAGATTAAACCATAATGACATTGTAAAATGAGAAGAGAAAGTATTAGTGCACATTGTGAATTGAGAAAGCAAGAACAATAGTGACATTATAAAATGGAATAAAGATTGAACAATAGTGACGTTATAAGTGAAGAAAAAAATTAAGCGTTGATGACATGAGAAGTTATGGTTTACTTGACTGTTGTCATGCTGGTAGTATTTCCAGCATAATGGATAATATCAGAGTGAATGTCAGATGTATCAGAAAGTTTGTTGCTGCTTATGCACATGAACATGAATAATATCAACTATTTCATCATAATGTGGACTGACATTAGTGATATCACTATTTTACTGTAATATAGATGTAAAATTATGTAAAATTTTGATAGGCAAGGCTAAGTATATGTGAAATACTTAGTATGGGATACTTAACTATAAATTATCTGAGTTAGTAAGGGTGTGTTAAACAAAATGTGAGTGAATGTACATTGCATAAGAATGTAATGTAAGAGTGTATCTAGAATTTTATTTGTACTATTTGGAAAGTAATTATAAAGTGCGTATAATGCGTGGTAAAGCGAAAGGGTTCCCTGCTCTAATTACTTGTTCTACTCTCGTTCACTATTTCAGTTTCATGATATCAAAGTATAGTTTAGGAAAATGATAAAAGAACACCTGTGCACTTGCGCGTGTGCCTGCATGCGTGTGCACACACACACACACACACACACACACACACACACACACACACACACACACACACACACACACACACACACACACACACACACACACACACACACACACACACACACACACACACACACACACACACACACACACACACAGTATTTGTAGAAGTTTGACATATCTAAATATGTGTACATTGTGTGATGAGTACAAATTAAATGTAAATGAAGAGTTTATAAATATTTTTTCATGGCCCTCCACAAAAGAAACAGTTCTAGGTGTATTGTCTTGCAAATTATTTTAAATTAAGTATAAAACTTGCTTTGAGTATTTGACTAGAAACCTTTCATATTTTTCATGCTATTATTATTGTATTTAGGGGATGTCTCAGAAACCTCTATTTGTCACATATGATGATACAAATTTTATGTAGAGTGGCACAAAATATGATAGGACAGTCCATTGAACAAGAAGTAATATTTTCTCTTTGTTTATAGAAAAGTAACCAAAGAAATTATTTCAAGCCATATGTACACCCATCATTTTCGTTGCTGCATACCCGTTTCATTTGATTATGTGTGGTACAGTACTTGTGTGTTGATAACCTATTTTTTTTTACAGATTTGCTCAAGCACCTTTAGATATGGAATACAATGTGTTTCATAATAGATTTACAAGTACTGGTATACTGAATAGGGAAAACGCGTTGTTAGTTTAACCACAATAATAAGACGAAAGAATGTTGAGCTGTTGAGAGAGATTTTTTCAGAAACGTATTCATGTTACATTCATTATGATGATAATTTAGCTTTTAGCATACAGACATATGATTATTGATTTTATTATTGCAAATAAAATGTCACAATATTTAAAGAACAAATTTTCCAGTTTCTTGTTTTCAGTAATGTTATACAACCTAAGATCATTACAATGTTATTTAAAGAAGAAAATACAATAATTCTCAAGTAGAAAATCTACCAAAAATGGTGTCCAAAATATCTGTACTAAATTTACCAAAATTTAAACTGAGCTGAAATAATAGAGTGTAAAGTAGACAAATAAACATTTTTTTTTTAATTATTTTTTTTTGTTTGTTTTTGTTTATTAAGGAACAAAAAGGTAATGATATTGTGAAAGATATAGCTAGTGGCAAAAGTTTGAAAAGTGTTTTTTTATAGTTTATTATAGCAACCCTGATTCTGGAAGGTTAGGATTTTTTTTTGATAAGTATATAATCAGATTAATAATTGACTGATGGGAATCATGCATGTATTTCATAAAGTATATATATAGTTAACATTTCACTGTAGTTTTCACGGTGATATTTACTGAAGTAACTTTGTTCAGTCAGTCAGATTTTGTGATTATGCAATTTTCAGGACATGTTAATATACCATAAGCATTACCACTATTATGTTTTATGTTTGTTAATTGTATATTGATACTGGAAATCACAGGGAGTGTCTCTTCATGTTTATATAATTGATATTAAAGAGAATGGGTTGCTTTTCTCTGTCCGTGTGAAGGAGGAAGAGAAATAATGACTTAATGAAGTAGGTTTTGGGTTCAGTATAATGTGTAATTTCATATTTGACATTTCATGTTTTAATTTGTGAATGCATGTACGCACACACACTGTGTCTGTGTCTGTGTGTCTGTGTGTCTGTATTATATATATATATATATATATATATATATATATATATATATATATATATATATATATATGTGTGTGTGTGTGTGTGTGTGTGTGTGTGTGTGTGTGTGTGTGTGTGTGTGTGTGTGTGTGTGTGTGTGTACATATATATATATATATGTATATATATATATATATATATTATTTATTATATTTTATATATTATATATATATTGCATATATATACACAATATATATATATATATATATATATATATATATATATATATATATATATACATATATATATAGACACATATACACACACATATATACACAAACATACATATATGCATACACACACGCACGCGTGCGTGGGTGTGTGCAAGACCTTTATAATGTGTGAAAATGAAAAGAAGAATTTTGAAACACTAATACTGACCCATTACTGTATTGAGAACCAGTATTCATAGTTTTATGAACAACATAATTAT
>NC_061829.1:39767722-39777722 GCF_019202785.1 Penaeus chinensis
ATCGTGGTAATGCGTTTAGAAAGTACATTTGGAAGCCCCAGTATCTAAGTACTCTTAAGTGACTTTTCCATTTTACACGAATGAATATCCTCAGAGTAATACTATAAATGATAAAACGTGTTGGTAAAGCTATTTATAGATTCTTCACGTTGTGGAAACACCTTTTTTATTAAGATCAGAGAGGTGTTTTTGAAATCCTTTCCTCCCTTTTCAAGAAGATGACATCCATCAGTCCTAGTCATACGGATACAATTAATGCTTTTTTGTCTGATCTATGCAAATCACATTTAAGATGGGCGAAGTAAAACGTTAACAGTGTTTTGGGGAAGAAAAAGCATAGGAAAAGCTACAAACATAAGCCCAGCAGTGTCGCCGACAACATCAGGAAGGTGTTTGGAGTTCCTGAAGGCGTATCATGGACGCTGAGGGAGGAGGATGTGGAGGACCGCATAGCTCTCATGAAGCTCCTCGAGTACAACAACGACTGCGACACTTTCAGGGACAGTCACGTTGAGGCGATCCAAAGACTAGCGAAAAGGGACGTTGGTACATATGATGACAGTGTTCTAGACGCTCTTTTGTAAATCGTCCGGCTCAGAATTGATCAGCCTTTTTGGGAAAACTTCTTCGCCATCTGGCGAAGGGCTTCTAAGATAATGCGCTTTGGTGAAGTCAGTAAAGCGATCAGAAAATTATTTGGGGTTGTACATCCTGACAAAAAATGGTCTACACAGGACATGCTAGGGACTAAGGGCAGAGCTATTAAAAAACTTATCGAGTTCAACCCGAAATAAGACACGCTTTCCCAAAGCATCGAATACGCCATTTTATAATTGTTTGATAGGTCCCAGGAGAGTTTTGGCGAGTCATTTAGGGATGCCATCCTTCAAGTTTTAAATTGCACCCCGAGATATAAGGGCACAAGAGTTAAAACTAGATTGGACAAGGAGAAACGTGTGTTGGATATCGGATCCGCCATTAGAAAAGTTCTAAAAATAAATACAAACAGGGAACGGAGTAAGGTGGATCGAAAGTGCCATCGCGCCCTCAGGAAGCTCCTCCGCTTCGATTTGGTCGCCGACGAGATAAAATCAAGCCTGGAACAGGCGATGGTCGCACTGGTTGGAGATAACTTTTCTGCTATGTCTTCGAGCATGAAAAATGCCCTTGAAGATATCCTGAAACACAAGCCGTCCATTAGAACTCTTTATCCTAGTATCTACCAAAGAATGGACGAGCTTGGACTTAAGCATGGCGAAAATCCGCACACCGTTGACCTCGTCTTCAAGCGAGTAATCGGAATGGGAAAAGACGAGCGCTGGTCTCTACACAGTTTGGATGAGGAGCGAGTAGAAGCAGCTTTGAAGCTTCTCGAGTATGAAGACAAACAGATGTCTTTGGGAGAAAGCATTATACAGGCTATTTGCAGCCTTAGAGACAAGTGTAATGCAAGTAACTACATGAGCTATAAGAATCTTCTTAGATATCTTTTAAAGTACAGGCTCACCCGATAGCCCAATGATGTAGCTTCTTTCATGCGTGACACCATTAATGAGTTACAGTGTGAATCTAAGCTGAAGTCATTTGAGGCAAAGGCAGAGGTCACAGCCAAAGGGACGAGCACTATAGCTGAGGGGATTTTGAGACGTTTTATACAAACGTCAACTGTGGTTCATGATCGCGTACCTACAGAGGCAGAAGCTGGTGTCACCTCAAAGGCAGAAGTCACTGCCAAAAGAAAGGAAAATAAGATTAAGGAGATCATAAAGATTCTCCGGACGTGTCTACGGAAGCCAAACGTGTCATCTGAACCTTTTAGAGCTGAAGACAAAAAGCAGAGTTCCAATCCGAGGATCCCTGGTGTCACAGAATATTTGAGGAACCTTGTGAACTCTAAAGGTTACCCGAATCAAGGCACCAAGCGATTTTGAGTAACCAGAGTGCGCGGCTGAAACACCTCGAGACAGATCATCACTGAGTACATATAGTGCCATTTTGAAGCTGCTCGGGCACAGTGTGGCATCTACCTAACCTCCTTTTCCGAGACCCAACAAAGGGATTACCCAAGAATAATCATACCAGCTTTAGTGGGAATTGTCACTGAAGATTTACAAACATCCACTAGGGGTGCTCGGTAGAATTGATTTAGAAACTCAGTGTTGGTATATTCCATGTATCTAGGTAGTTGGTTTAAAAATAGAGGAACATTAAAAAACGATGTTCATATTTTATGGTATGTTTATAATCTTAATTTCTGCGGTAATGTTTATCTACCCCTTCTGGTCCAGGAATGTTGTTGCCCAGAGTGTGGAGGATAGTGTTCTCAGCATTTTGTTCAATTTGTAAAGCGTAAGTCTGAAATCTCACGTAAAGACATTCTCCATTGCTCTGAAACTAATGAAGAAGATAGAAGCGAGTTATATGGATCACCTAATATGCCCAGTCGCTCACTCGTCATATAAATCTCTTTATTAAAAATTTAGAGCCAAGTACCGTTTCACGAGCTACATGAAAGGCCCCCGGTGGGATATACGCACTGCTGACGAGGACATCAAGTATTTCCTCAGTGTTCTGAAGGGGGAAGCCTCTGAAGCGCTTCGGAAGCTCCTGCAGTACGCTCACGGCGCCAAGACAATGAACACGAAAAGTATCCGCCAGGCGGTGGAAATACTCGTGGAAAACGGGTGTAAGAGTCTCGTCGATAGTATATGTTCTTGGCACAGCTTGTTCGATGGCAAAGTATTTCCATCCCATTCGCTCACAACATTGACGGGTAAACAGGCGAGGTTGAAGAGAATCATCGCTGAATTCATCGGCACCAAGGAGAAAGGAGCCAAAGGAGATCAAATCGATTTCAGAAGTCGGAGGACTAGCGCTCCGCTCAAGCCTGCAGAACGTGCTCCAGTAATAGGAGTAATGTCAGGCGCACAACATATTTACAGCGCAATTCGGAGACTGCTTAGACGTGGCAGCAACAGCATATGGGAACCCGCATAGCTTAGCAAATCCGTGAAGCATGCTCTGTTCAAGCTCCTTGCCTTCGACTGTAAAGACCCTTTCACGGGAGCACACGAAGAGGCCGCGTGGAAGTTAATCGGAAGTCATCCTCTTGTTAAAGGCAGCCGGCGATATCTGGCACTGCGGAGGATTTTGGAGTGGAACTATCTTCAGCACTAAGAAAATAAGTAGAAGTAGAGCCAAGTAGAAGTATCAGGTTAGTTTACCCTGATCCCGACAGTGGAAAGTAAACTATTAGTTTTTATATATGCCTGAAAATCGAAATAGATAAATAGATAGATAGATATGTAAACATTACCTCAAAGTTCACTACTACCTTCAGAAAGACGTAATAATAATAATAATAAACATATTAATCCCCAAAACAGTCTTTTCACCGTATAATTTCTCCCATGGCTCAGAAGCTGTAACCGTTTATCTATTTACTTCTTGAAAAAAACCCTCTTGAACTAGATTGCCAAATTCTTTAATAATTACAGTTTCCCTCTTTTCCAAAGTTGCAAGAAAGGATGTTATAGCAAGACTGACAAATCTGAAATGTTAATTTTTTCGTTTTTGTCACAATTACGTACGTGAGCGTCTCGGTGATTCTGCAAATGTTAGACGGCGAGATAAATTTCCCTAACATTGAATGAATTTGTTATATGTGTGTGTATCTATCTCTCTCTCTTTCACTATGATTAGTATTATAATTATAGTTATTGTTGTTTTTATTACTATTACTTATATATATATTATTATTATAATTTTAGTTATTTTTGTTTTTATTACTGTTACTTATATATATATATATATTAACATTATTATCATTATTATCATATGTATATATATGTATATATATTTATGTATATATGTATAGGTATTTATATATTATATCTATCTATCTATCTATCTATATATATATATATTAATGACTACCGTGATAGTCCAGACTCCGACCCTCGTGGTCCCGAGTTAAATTCCCCGTCGCGGCGGTGGTAAATATGTCTGTGCTTCAGCGAGAAAACAACATATCGCCTTGAAAAGTCAAACGCAGGTGTCATAAGGGAAATCGCCTCTGTGGCCAAACAGCAGTTAATTAGGAAGGGCATCAAATCAGGCAATGGTTGCACTACCAAGTAACCTCTCAATAGTGAATTGAGAGAGGCCTTATATGTATATACATATATATAGCAGGAACAACAATAACTATAATAGCAATAAAATAAGCTAAGTAAAGGCCCTTTCTTTTTTCTTTCCTCGCAGTTCCATCTAATTAAGAATGTTCGTTCTGTAGGACTAAACTTCCACCAGACATATCTGTCGTGAACTATCAGTTGCTGTCTGCAGAAACCACTGCTCTCCTGCCGTTGTTGTTCAGGTAATCATTGTTGGTGGTTCTCAGCCCGTCGACATCACTCACAACCGTATCTAGGCTTGATTTACTTGAATTATGCAAATCTACGCGAGTACACACACACGAATATGTGTCTGCATTCGTAATTGTCATTATTATTTTTATTATCATTATTACTGTTATCATTATTACTCTCACTTTCACAGAGGCAGAAAATCAGGGTATCATAAGCAGGAGGGTTAAACACTTTCGCTTTTAACGAGACGGTGACTTTCACATGGACTCCCCTTCACGAGAGGAATGGACTCTCCCGAAGCCGAATACTGGTGATTAAATTAATTGGTGTTCTGTTCAACTGTTAACCCGACAATTGTTAAATATTACTATTGTTATGTTTGATAATAATACGTTTTCTGTAAACATTATTACGCTCTGCTTATCATTATCATGACAACGTTTAATGAATTCCACTGTTATCATTGTTTTGATAATTGTGATTCATTTTAATTACCTATTAGTGCGGATAAAGCATATGTATATTCTTTCCATAAATTATACCGTTTAATCAACTGTGTGTGTGTGTGTTTGTGTGTGTGTTTGTGTGTGTGTGTGTGTGTATGTGCGTGTGTATGTGCGTGTGTATGTGCGTGTGTATGTGCGTGTGTATGTGCGTGTGTATGTGCGTGTCTATGTGCGTGTCTATGTGCGTGTGTATGTGCGCGTGTATGTGCGCGTGTATGTGCGCGTGTATGTGCGCGTGTATGTGCGCGTGTATGTGTGTGTGTGTGTGTATGTGTGTATGCGTGTGTATGTGAGTGAGTGAGTGAGTGAGTGTGAGTGTGAGTGTGAGTGTGAGTGTGAGTGTGAGTGTGAGTGTGAGTGTGAGTGTGTGTGTGCGTGTGCACACACACACAAGTATGCTACATGGCACATTAGAAATATATATAGTTTCAGCAAAATGAAATTAGCAACGATCAAAGCAAAATGTAAAGCAAAGAATGTACAGACATCAGTCAACATGTTGAAAGAAGTGAACTGAGAAAAAAATCTAAGAATTATCATCATGTTGCAGAAATACGACGAAAACGGCATCATGAAAGGGGATAAGATATATTAGTCAATCCTAATGTTGCTTTAAAATTTGTAGAAAAATCTATATCAGTACGAGTCGACTAGTGATGATAGCTTAGAAATGCTATATGCTACACACTAATATATTTTCACAAGCCACAAGCGACAGTTTTAAGTCCTACAAAGGTTTTAAAACTCACTTTCTCATAGACACAAGACCTGGGTAACGTGTCTGGGAATTGAACATCTTCACTCTTACTAGACCTTTCACTTGAACATATAAAAGTTATGTTGTAAAAGGAGAGGAGAGAAAGGATGTATTCTGTTTATCTGTCTGCCTCTTTCCTCTTATCCATCTCGCTCTTTTAAGTCTTTCTGTCGGACCTAATTCACTTTATTTATTCATTCCACTCAACTATGACATCAATCCCCCCCAAAAAAAAAAACAAAACAAAAAAAAAATCATCAGTTCATGTTAATCTGCGTCTTTAAGATTTCATTCTATGTTGATTCCCTAAACCTCCGTCATTCCCATTTATCAATTTCACCCAAAACACTTTCTTGTTCCTTGTTGCTTGGTTCCTCGTAGACCCAGAGAGAGGGGGAGAAAGCCCTCGGGAATGCGCGCTGGCCCTTCGACCCACTTCCTCTGCTTGTGAAGGCCGAGGGGAAAGGGGTCCTTGTGGGCCTGGCTTGGACGCTGCCATCCACATCTCTTCCTTCGGACACGCACACATGTATGCATGTATATACATAATTATTTAAATGTACGTGTATGAATAAATGTACAGGCACACGCACATACATACATACATGCATATATATATATATATATATATATATATATATATATAAAGAAACACACACACACACACACACACACACACACACATATATATTCATTCATATTTTTGTTGCCTGATGTGAACATTTTGTATAATCTGTTTAACGAATATATCAGTGTTTATTCTTTACTATTAATTTTCTGTAGATGTCTGAACGGACACTAACATACCGAAAGACAGGCAGACATTTATCAATTTCACCCCAAAACACTTTCTTGTTCCTTGTTGCTTGGTTCCTCGTAGACCCAGAGAGAGGGGGAGAAAGCCCTCGGGAATGCGCGCTGGCCCTTCGACCCACTTCCTCTGCTTGTGAAGGCCGAGGGGAAAGGGGTCCTTGTGGGCCTGGCTTGGACGCTGCCATCCACATCTCTTCCTTCGGACACGCACACATGTATGCATGTATATACATAATTATTTAAATGTACGTGTATGAATAAATGTACAGGCACACGCACATACATACATACATACATGCATATATATATATATATATATATATATATATATATATATATATAAAGAAACACACACACACACACACACACACACACACACACACATATATGTGTGTGTGTGTGTGTGTGTGTGTGTGAGTGTGTGTGTGTGTGTGTGTGTGTGTGTGTGTGTGTGTGTGTGTGTGTGTGTGTGAGTGAGTGAGTGTGTGTGTCTGAGTGTGTATGTGTGTGTGTCCGTGTCCGTGTGTATGTGAATGTGTGTGTGTGTGTGTGTGTGTGTGTGTGTGTGTGTGTGTGTGTGTGTGTGTGTGTGTGTGTGTGTGTGAGTGAGTGAGTGATGAGTGTGTGTGAGTGAGTGTGTGTGTGGTGTGTGTGTTGATGTGTGTTGTGTGTGTGTGTGTGTGTGTGATGTGTGTGTGTTGATGTGTTGTGTGTGTGTTGTGTGTGTGTGTGAGTGTGTATGTGATGTGTGTGTATGTGTGTGTGTGTGTGTGTGTGTGTGTGTGTGTGTGTGTGTGTGTGTGTGTGTGTGTGAGTGAGTGATGAGTGTGTGTGTCCTGAGTGTGTATGTGTGTGTGTCCGTGTCCGTGTGTATGTGAATGTGTGTGTATGTGATGTGTGTGTGTGTGTGTGTGTGTGTGTGTGTGTGTGTGTGTGTGTGTGTGTGTGTGTGAGTGGTGGTGTGTTGATGTGTAGTGTGTGTGTGTGTGATGTGTATGTGATGTGAGTGGTGTGTGTGTGTGAGTGTGTGTGTGTGTGTGTGATGAGTGAGTGAGTGAGTGAGTGAGTGAGTGAGTGAGTGATGTGAGTGAGTGATTGTGAGAGTGTGTGTGTGTGTGTGTGAGTGAGTGAGTGAGTGAGTGAGTGAGTGAGTGAGTGAGTGAGTGAGTGAGTGAGTGAGTGAGTGTATGTGTGTGTGTTGTGTGTGCGTGCGTGCGTGCGTGCGTGCGTGTGCGTGTGTTTGTGTGCGCGCGCATGTGTGCGTATGTGTGTGTATGTGCTTATACATATCAAAGTGTATATTATATGCATGTAAGAATACGTGGATAAGCAGAGAAATATTTACTATTATTTACGCTGCAATGGTTTTCTCATTACTGTAAACTGTAATAATCCAAATAAACATCAAAGGGTTAAAAGCACTCTCACTTTCGCATACATACAAAACCAAGGTATCATAAGAAGACGGTTTAAACACCATCTTTTTCTCCGACCATTTAACTTTCACATAAGCAGCCTGATCCACGTGGTGAATGGACTCCCCCAATAGGTAATAGCCAATCACAGTACAGAAAAAGAAACACACACAAAAAAACAGCCAATCACAAGACTAAATAGAAATTAGGCCACACCCACTACTAGAATTTACTCCATTCATTCATATTTTTGTTGCCTGATGTGAACATTTTGTATAATCTGTTTAACGAATATATCAGTGTTTATTCTTTACTATTAATTTTCTGTAGATGTCTGAACGGACACTAACATACCGAAAGACAGGCAGACAGGTAGATATATAGACAAATTTTTTCTTCACTTATTTTTTGGGTATGGGATACACACTTATCATTTAAATGACTTAAAAGAATTTAACATTCATATTTGGTTGATTGTGATAAATCTTTCAACATGGAATGAAATCTTTAAGACGTAGAGTAAGATAAATGTCTTATTGGAAGAAAATAAAAAAGGAGGCAGTCAAATTAACATCTGATTTAACTCTCATGTGTATATTAATTGAATATATGTATTCCTTATATTGGAATTTTATCGTAAAAATCATACTTTAACTTACAATGAGAGCACTAAATTACCATCAGGAACATAAACAAGTACAAAAAGGAATAGAAAGAAGAAAACGAAAAACAAGGAATTTTGATTTAGAATACGATAAATGTAATAGTTATGGCTTAACTGAACGTTTTCTTTTGACATGCATCCAATGAAGAAAATTTCTTATAGGGGTAACTAAAAGATAAAAGATAAACTAAACAAAAATGACTGTGATACGTATTTGCATATAGTGTTTGTATCAATAAATAGTTACAGCCGTGCACACACACAGGCACACACAAACACACATGCATACATCTCCCTCTCCCTCTCCCTCTCCCTCTCCCTCTGGCCTATTTAGACCAGAGAGTAATATGGGACACCAGTAATGAATTATTATTAGGGAAGGCGAAAAAGGATTCCAGCTTCGCTTTTTGGAACAAAATTCGGAGAAATGGAAACTGCAGAAAAGATATCAACTGAGACATCTAGAATCTAAGGGTGCTTTCAGAAAGATTCATTGTAAATAATAAACCTTTATATATTCCTTTCAAAGATTCTACGAAATTATCTGACAGAGTAAATCACGAAAACTTAATTCAGATAAAGCAGATAGTAAATATCCATCACAGGAGATAGGAATAACAGCGAACTTATAAAGGAAACAAACGGCAGCTATGAGAAAGGAGAAAGGAGTAACAAACCAAGTGAATATCAGAAAAGGTATTAGACAAGGCTGCATCCTGTATCCTATGTTATTATACAGTGAATGTTTGATCAGAGATGCGATTGGAGAAGAAAATGAAGAAAACGAAGGTTAGTGTAATTTAGTAAACAGGAAGGTATACAATTGTTGTTAATGTCGACGGAGAAAAAACTTGAACAGCTAGGAAAGCACAAATATATTGGGAGTTGGAGCATAGAATCTGGTAATTGTGAGGAAGAAAGAATCAGGGTATTGTTAAGACCAGAATAAGAAAGGCAAAACATTATTTTTGGAACGATGAGGAATTGCAAAAGACACCTAATATGAATTCAAAACTGAGATTACCACCCACGTACATCTTTTAAATAATAGCTCACGCAAGTGAAGCACGGGCATTTAACAAGATTGTAATGAGAAGACGAAGCGCATCAAAGGGGAAGTTTAATGGATATCATTGGTAAGAGAAAGACACCGTTAGCTGGACCTGTTTTACGGGGATCGAGTTGAAGTTCGGCTAATCTTGCCATAGAAGGAATAACAGATGGCAAAATAGACCGGGAAAGACACAGAAGAAGTGGGATGATGATGGTTGATAGTGGAGTGGGACTTCCAGTTTTGGAGAGGTGAGAGGGATATGAAACTGTTTGGAAAAAAACATTGCGAAGGCACAAGTACATACTATTCATATGTACGTGTGCGAATTATATATGTATGTAAAAATCAATAGATGACCAAATATATATCTACCATTTTTAAAGTTGCGATGCTTTTTTTAATTATTATTACAGCACACCGT
>NC_061829.1:39790712-39795712 GCF_019202785.1 Penaeus chinensis
TGCCTTCCTTTCCCTAGTCTTCTCCTTCCCTCCCCCTCCCTCCTTCCCTCCCTCTCCCCCCCTTCCCTTCCCTTCCCCTTCTTGCCCTCCCTCTTCCCCCTTCCCTTCCCTTCCCCTTCCGCCCCTCTCCCCCTTACCTTCCCTTCCCCTTCCCTTACCTTCTCCTTCCCTCCCCCTCCCTCTCCCCTCCCTCTCCCCTTTTCCTTCCCTTCCCCCTCCCTCCGCCCCCCCCTTCTATAACGACGAGAGACACTGAAATAATAATTACCTTCATCTTAAACATGAAATATTCAACCCGGAATGCTTTTATAAAGACTTACAACTCCTCTCCCCCTGCCCCCTTTCCCTTCCCTCTGTCCTTCTCTCTCCCCCCACGTCCCCTCCCCTTCCCCCTCCCTCCTTCACTTTTTTGCCTTTTCTCCCTCTTCCTCTTCCTTTTTCTCTCTCTCTCCTCCTTCCTCTCTCTTTCCCTCTCTCCCTATTCCTTCGTCTTTCTTTCCCTTTCCTCCTCCTCCTTCGTCTTTCTTCCCTTCTCTTCCTCCTTCTTCGTCTTCCTTTCCCTTTCTTCCTCCTCCTCTCGCTTCCTTTCTTTTTCCCCTCTCTATCCTCTTCCTTTCCCTCTCTCTCTCCTCCTGCCTCTCTCTTTCCCTCTTTTCCTCCTCCTTCGTCTTCATTTCCCTATCTCCCTCCTCCTTCGTCTTTCTTCCCTTCCCTTCCTCCCTCTCCCCACCTTCCCATCCCCCTCTCCCCCTCCCTTTCCTTCTCCCTCTCCTCCTCCCTCTCCCCCTCCCTCTCCCCCTCCCTTTCCCCCTCCCTCTCCCCCTTCCTCTCTCCCTCCCTCTCCCCCTCCCTTTCCTTCTCCCTCTCCCCCTCCCTCTCCCCCTACCTCTCCTCCTCCCCCTCCCCCCTCAACCCCTCTCTCTCCCTCTCTCTTTCCTCCTTCCTTTCCCCTTCCGTCTCACCCTCTCTCTCCCCCTCCCTCTTCCCCCCTTCCCACTCCCTCTCCCCCTCCCTCTCCCCCTCCCTCTCCCCCCTCAACCCCCTCTTAGAAAATGGAGACCCAAGAACCAATCACAGCACAGAACGCGGTGAAGAGTGATGGGGGGGGGGGGGGGAGGAAAGTGTGGGGGGGGGGGGGAGGGGGTGTTATAAAGACGTATTTAGAAGGTTGATATTTAAAAGACAAAATGGTGACCATATTTTATGTTTTTTTTCTTTTTTTCTTTTAATTATCTGACTTCTGAAGGGAGAAAAAAAACAAAAAAACAACAAGAAAAAGAGTGAAAAGAGCTATACACTTCCATGCTCCTCCCCCCACTGCTCTGTGTACGTGTGTGTGTGTGTGTTTGTGTGTGTATGTGTGTGTACGTATGTGTGTACGTCTGTGTGTGTGTACGTGCGCGTGTGTGTATATGTACGTCCGTGTGTGTGCGGTATCATTATCATTATAATTTTTATTTGATTATTATTGTTATTATCATTAACATTATTATTATTATCATTATCATAATTTTTATCATTATTATTATTATTGTTATTGTTATTATCATTAATAATAATGATTATACTACTACTACTATTACTACTACTATCAATAATAATAATATTATCATAATTATTATTATTATTATCATTATTATTATTGTTGTTGTTGTTGTTATTATTATCATTATCATTATTATCATTATTACTATTATCATGATGATAATTGTTATTTCCAACATTGTGTACGTATCTCTTTGTGTGTGTATATATGTGCCCATGTGGATTTGCATTTAATAACTATTTTATTAAGTTTATCATATGTGACTATAACAACAACAGTAATTATAACGATGATGAAGATAATCAATGAAATTTATTATGATAACGATAATGCTAATGATAGACAGGTAATCACGCTATCATGATCATGCATGATAATGGCAATAAAAGGATAAATAAAAGATAATGACAGTAATAATAATAATAATAATAATGACGATGATGATGATCAGATAAGTAATAATGGTAATAATAATGATGTCACTTATGATGATGATGATAACAATAATAATGATGATAACACAATGATAATAGTAATAGTAGTTGTGATAATTATGATGATAATAGTATCAAAGATGATGATGATGATAATGAAAACAACAATAACAATGATTATAATGATGAAGGATCCACTAGGAAGAGAGATAGTGAACTCTTCAATCACCCGAAGGAAGGCAACGGGAAACCACCTTCGTACACCCCCTTGTACAGCCGTGAAATCAAACCTGGTCGCCAACGTCAGGCTCTGATACGGCACAGAAAAAATAATAATGATAATAACAATGATAATGATGATAATAATAATAGCAATAATTATAATAATAATAATGGTAGTAATAGTAATAGTAATAGTAATAGTTATAGTAATACTAATAATGATAATGATGGTGATAATAATAATAACAATAATAATAATAATAATAATGATAGTAATAGTAATAGTAATAGTAATAGTTATAGTAATACTAATAATTATAATGATGGTGATAATAATAATGACAATAATAATATAATAACAATAGTGATAATAATGATAATAATAATAATAATAATAATAATAATAATAATAATGATAATAATAATAATAATAATAATGACAATAATGATGATGATGATAGTGATATTGACAACGACGATGACGATGATAATGAAAATCATGATAGTAATGAGGATAAAGATAATAACACTAACAACAACAGTAACAACTAAACAAAAGCAGTAAAGACAATAATGATAATGATAATAATAATGACGATAACGAAAAGGATAATACGAATTCGAGAGAGAGGAAGGAAGGAAAGGGAAGGAGGGAGGAAGGGAGGAGGAAGGGGAGGTAAGTAGAAGAGGGAAGAGGGAAGAGAGAAGAGAGAAGTAAAACGGAAGAAGGAATAAGAAAGAGAGAAGAGGGGAAGGAGAGGGAAGAGGGAAGGGGAGAGAGGGAAGAGGGAAGAAGGAAGGGGGGGAGAGGGAAAAGGGAAGAGGGAAGAGAGAAGTAGAAAAAGGAAAGAGGGAATAAGAAAGAGAGAAAAGGAGAGGGAGAAAAGAGGGGAAAGGGAGGAGGAAGGGGAGGTAAGTAGAAGAGCGAAGAGGGAAGGGGAGAGAGGGAAGAGGGAAGAGAGAAAGGAAAACGGTAGAGGTAATAAGAAAGAGAGAAGAGGGGAGGGAGAAAGGAGAGAAAGATAAGTAAAGCAGGGAGGAGGGAAAAGGGGAAAGAGAAGAGGGAAGAGGGAAAAGGGGAGAGAAAAGAGAGAAGGAAGGGGGAAGCGGGAAAAGGGGAAAGGAAAGAGGGGAAAGAGAAGAAGGAAGAACAGAGAGAAGAGAGAAGAGAGAAGAGAGACAAGACACAAGAAGGAATAAGAAAAGAAGAAGAGGGAAATAAGGCAGAAAGAAAAGAAAAAAAAAAAAGAAAAACGAAGCATGAAAACAGAAGAGAAAAGAATAAAGAGAGGAAAAGTACAGAATGAACAGGGAAAAAGCAGGAAGGCAAGAGGTTAAGGGAGGCTAGGGCAAGGCAAGGGAGGGGGGGGGAAGAGGGAGGGAGGGGGAGGGGGGGGGAGGGAGGCTAGGGCAAGGGAGGGGAGAGGGAGGGAGGGAGGGGGAGGGGGAGGGGGGGAGAGGGAGGCTAGGGCAAGGGGGGGGAAGAGGGAGGGAGGGGGAGGGGGAGGGGGGGGAGAGGGAGGCTAGGGCAAGGGGGGGGGAAGAGGGAGGGAGGGAGAGGGGGGGGGAGAGGGAGGCATGATGATGATGACGCACAGGGAGTGGGTAAACACGGAGCGTTATTACTGTCAACGGCAACAAACACCTTCTCCTTATTTATGCGTTGAAGGTAAGAGCAGTTACCCCATTACCTGTGTCAGTGTTGCCATAACTCTCTCCAGGAGGGATCTCGTTATTGCCAGATCCCAGTCACGAGAATAAAATTAAATAAAAAGGATATGAGATGAAGAACTCGGGTTGTTGTTATGATTGGTAATACTGTTGTTGTTGTTGTTGTTGTTGGTGTTGGTGGTGGCGTTGTTTGTGTTGTTTTGCTTGTTATTGTTATTATTATGATGAGTGTTATCGCTGTATTTTTGTTCATCATTATTGTTAGTATCGTTATCATTATTGTTAGTATCGTTATCAGTATTGTTATCATCATTATCATTATAGTTAGCATCATTATCATTATTGTTAGCATCATTATCATTATAGTTAGCATCATTATCATTATTGTTAGCATCATTATCATTATTGTTAGCATCATTATCATTATTGTTAGCATCATTATCATTATTGTTAGCATCATTATCATTATTGTTAGCATCATTATCATTATTGTTAGCATCATTATCATTATTGTTAGCATCATTATCATTATTGTTAGTCATTAAAATAATCATTGATATTGCTTTCATATTCATTATCAGCTTCGTTATCGTGACTACCAAGAATAACCATTATCACTATCATCACCGTCATCATTATGTGCAATAATGTTATATCTTTTTATTGCTATTATCCTCATATCCTCACAATTCACGCCACACTTCCTAGCATCGGTTAGTGTGAAGTGTACCTGTGTATTTAAGCGCACTTTGTCAGAGCTGAACACGACATCGTAAAATTATAGCTATTGGTGTGTTTTTTTTTTTTTTTTTGTCTTTTTTCGCCTCACTCTCTCTCTCTTCTTTTCTCTCTGTCTCTTTTTCTCTCTCTGTCTCTGTCTCTCTCTTGCTCTCTTTCTCTGTCTGTCTGTCTCTCTCTCTCTCTGTATGTCTGTCTCTTTCTCTTTCTCTTTCTCTCTCTCTTTCTCTCTCTCTCTCTCTCTCTCTCTCTCTCTCTCTCTCTCTCTCTCTCTCTCTCTCTCTCTCTCTCTCTCTATATATATATATATATATATATATATACATATGTATATAATACACACACACACACACACACACACACACACACACACACACATATATATATAT
>NC_061829.1:39803212-39805712 GCF_019202785.1 Penaeus chinensis
CAAAGCAGGTTAAGTGTCACTTTTATAAGTAGAGAACAGAGGACGACTTAAAACTTCCGGTGTGGGTGTGCCTTTGTATTTACTGTTATCTTGAATACTGATTTTTTTAAAAGTTATTCCCTTGTTTACTGTAACACTATTGTTATTATTCTATGTATGTATGTATGTATGTATGTATGTATGTATTTATGTATGTATGTATGTATGTATGTATGTATGTATGTATGTATGTATGTATGTATGTATGTATGTATGTATGTATGTATGTATGTATGTATGTATGTATGCATGCATGTATGTATGTATGTATACGATTATTTTTTAAATCAATCAATCTATCTATGTATCTCTTTAATGTGTTCATTGATTTATCCTATCTATCTGTCTACCTACCTCTCTACAAAACATATCGTACTTATATCTATCTATCTACCCATCTATCTAACCGTCTATCTGCCTCACAGCTAACCAACCAACCTACCTACTTACCTACTTACCTACCGACGACTTTTAAATTTTTTATTTATTACCATTATCATCATTATTTAAAAAAAAATATTTCGCCAACATATATCTACCACACTTGCTCCACCCACTCACCTTCCCCTCACCCCCTCTTCCCCTCCTCCCCCCTCCCCTCTCTACCCCCCTCTTCCCCTCCTCCCCCCTCCCCTCTCTACCCCCCCTCCCCCTCGCCTCCCCGCCCTCTCTATCATTCTTTGAACGACGAACAACCACCTAAAATCATGTAATAATCTGATGCCACAGTCAACACCCGAAGACAGCCACGCAATCGGACACAGCTGCCGTGCTATTGGCTCCTCGGCGGTAATAATCCATAGGTCATTAAGTATTCAAGATTAATTGCTTTATCACCGGTGTGCAGGTGAGTTACTTAACAGATTAGTGCCCAGGTGTTTCGGTAGAGGAACGGAAAGGGAGATGTAGAAAGAGGGAGAGAGGAGGGGGTGTAGAAAGAGGGTGAAGGAGAGAGGAGGAGAGGGGGTGGGAGAGAGGGTGTAGGAAGAGGGTGAAGGAGAGAGGAGGAGAGGGAGGGAGAGAAAGGTAAATGTAAAAAGAGGGAGAGAAAGGGAGATTTAGAAAGAGGGAGAGAGGAGGGGGGTGTAGAAAGAGGGTGAAGGAGAGAGGAGGAGAGGGAGGGAGAGAAAGGTAAATGTAAAAAGAGGGAGAGAAAGGTAGATGTAGAAAGAGGAAGACAGGAGGAGGGTGTAGAAAGAGGGTGAAGGAGAGAGGAGGAGAGGGAGGAAGAGAAAGGGAGATGTAGAAAGAGGGAGAGAAGAGGGGGTGTAGAAAGAGGGTGAAGGAGAGAGGAGGAGAGGGGGTGGGAGGGAGGGTGTAGAAAGAGGGTGAAGGAGAGAGGAGGAGAGGGAGGGAGAGAAAGGTAAATGTAGAAAGAGGAAGAGAGGAGGAGGGTGTACAAAGAGAGTGAAGGAGAGAGGGAGAAAGGGAGGAAGATGGAGGGAGAAGACAATACCAAAAAAAAAAAAAAAAGACCATAATAAAAATAAATAACTAAATAAATAAAACAGAAAAAAAAATCAGAGAAAAATGAGAGAAAACTACAAATCCTTTCGAGTGAACGTAATCTCTCCGACGACATCCCGGCAGACAGCTGGCAGGGACCGATTAACACACTAACTTATTCATATAAATGGGAAACTCGCAGAAAGTTATTCCTTTATCCGAATTAATCCTTTATTATCCTGTATTATTCACTCGAACGTTATGCAGTTGGGTGAGTCAAGAGTTTATCCGAACAACATATGTTTGTGATTTAACAATGATGTCTTCTCTAATGGGCTTTGTAATTGGCAAGATATAATTGATAAATATAGTCTTTGAGTTGATATATCTTGTTTTTTTAAATTTTATATGAAATATATATTTTTTTGTAAATAAATATATAAACACGGTACTTTTTTATATGTAAATTTAGTCTATTTTGTATAATTTTGTTAATTTTATATAATTTGTATAGCTTTTTATATAGAGTTTTTTTTATATAAATATATATATATATATATATATATATATATATATATATATATATTCATATATCTATAAATACAGTTTTTGCGTAATTTTGTGATGTAAGATTAGAATGATAACCAATGATGTTTTAATGCGATATGACACAATTTGACAATAATGACTCACACGAAATCAAGATAGATAGATAGAGAGATAGAGAGATAGATAGATAAATAGATAGATAGATAGATAGAGAGAGATAGATAGATAGATAGATAGAGAGAGAGAGAGAGAGAGAGAGAGAGAGAGAGAGAGAGAGAGAGAGAGAGAGAGAGAGAGATAAATGACATAATGACATTTAACATAATATGATTTGTGATATTATATATGATATAATACAAAATAGTAAGAATAATAACATTTAATATGATATAACGTTATATAATGTGATATAATATGACATGATAATGATTATATAAAGGTAATTCAAATTGAAAAGTAATTATAA
>NC_061829.1:39809865-39812365 GCF_019202785.1 Penaeus chinensis
GCGGAGGTGTTGCCAAAAGCCAGTCAACTATTTTTTTTTTTTTTCATTTTAAAGTCTGTATCGACGCGTTTTTTGTTTTTGTTTTTTTCTCTCTCGATGACCGACGGTACTAAAGTCGGCTATACGAATTAATAATGAAGAGGAGAAACATCATCAAGAATGTCTTGGAATCGTCTTAAGAGAGGGAGAAGGAATGCGAGAGGGGGAGGGGGGGGAGGGGGGAAGGAGGGGGAGGAAGAGGGGAAATGAGTGGGGGTGAAGGAGGGGTGAGAGAGGGAGGGAGGGGTGCGGAAGAGATGAGAGAGGGGTGAGAGAGGGAGAGTGAGTGGGGGTGAAAGAAGGGGAAGAGGGGGGTGAAGGGGAGTGAGCGAGGGGGATGGCGAGAGGGAGGGAGGGAGGGAAGTGAGAGGGATGAGAGAAGGAAACGAATGGGAGGTGAGTCGGAGAGAGCAAGGGGTGAGAGGGGGAGAGGCGAGTGAAAGATAGGAAAGAGGGAGAGAGGAGGGAATGATATGGGAACTAGAGAGAATGAGAGAGAGAGAGAGAACACGAGAGAACGAGAACGAAAGAACGAGACCGAGAGAGAGAGAAAGAGAGAGAGAGAGAAAGAGAGGTAGAGAGAGAGAGCGAGAGAGCGAGAGAGAGAGAGAGAGAGAGAGAGAGAGAGAGAGAGAGAGAGAGAGAGAGAGAGAGAGAGAGAGAGAGAGAGAGAGAGAGAGAGAGCGAGAAAGAGAGAACGAAAGAGAGAATGAAAACAAGAGAAAGTGAGAAAAAAGAACGAACGAGAAACATATTGTTCTTTTATCTCTCTCTCTCTTCCTTTCCTTCATTCATTCCTCCTCACTCGCATTCGAAACTTCCCACTTTCTCCCCCCTCCCCTCCCATCCCCCCCTCGAAAAAATGCACTAACACACTCAACCGAAGAAATAAACACGTTTAAAAAGCTCAAATAATATTTTCTACTTCCTGGACACTCGGCATGTGATATAACACACTAAACTACTTGTTATTACACACCGAAACATAACCGTTTTGTCTTACATGTTTAGAACGTGTTTTGAGACGCACACAAACCACACACACACACATACACACACACACACACACACACACACACACACACACATACACATAAACTCACACACACACACACACACGCACACACGCACACACACACACAACACACACACACACACACACACACACACACACACACACACACACACGCACACGCACACACGCAAACAAACACACACGCACACATACACATATAAACACACACACACCCACACACACATATACACACCTGCTGCTCGCGTCGCATGATTTGCAATTGTTGATTTTCAAAGCCATGTTCTCAGAAGAAAATATTTGTGGCTTTTCGTTACTCAACAAACAAAAGAAAAAAGCTCGACTTGTTTTAGATGAGTTAGTGTGGCATCGAATGGTCTGTGACAAAATATGTCGCGGGTATTTTGTCTGACAAAATACGAAGATTTGATGGTGTGAGAATTTATTGGAGGGAACTGGAAATTATCTCGGAATTTGGGGATTTTTTTTGTGGGGGATTGGGAATTATTTGGAATGGGGCACTGTTGGAGGAAATTATTTGGGAATTGGGAATGACTGGAAGGAAATATTTGGGAATTGGGTACTATTGGAGGAAATTGGGATACAGATAGAAAGATAGATTGGTCGATGAGGAAATAGATAGAGAGGTAGATAGAGTTAGATAGAAAGATACATTCATACATACACAAGCTTGATAGACAGAGGAAGCGAGTGTGAATATCTGCGTGAACGTGCGTGTATGTCCTTTATTCTTGAATCTGTCAAGCCCAGGTGCCAGGAAGCCACATAACTCAGAAACACGTAGATAACTGCCACCTTTGTTGATTATCTGCCAGACATGCAGACACTGAGACCTAAGCATCGATTTACTCCCTCTATACAACGTAGGTCAGCCATCTGCATATCCATCACGACGGCCTCACACCCTTACACTCTCCCTCTCTCCTTCTGCTCTTCTCCTTTCTCCCTCTAACGCACCGGAGACGCTGGCTACGTCACCGCAAGTTTTATGGTGTCGCTAAATCATCTCCTGACCTATAATCCTCCGGTTGTATTTTCTCTCTCTCTCCTTCACGCTCATTTTCCCTGTTCCTTTGGCCGGTCCGTTGATGTCCGTGATGCTCCGTTGGCGACAAGAATTCGACAAAGGAAAAGCAACGATTCCCTTTCGGCGAGATTAATCGATAGGGAATAACTCGTCTATTCAGTTCTTTGGTGTTGGGTTTAAATTTTTTTTTCTTTCATTTTTTTTTCTATTTCTTATTCTTGTTCTTTTTTTCTTTTCTTTTCTTTGCTTTTTTTAGGGGGATGGGGGGAGGGGTGGGGAGTGGGGGGAGGGGTAATTGGTCGTTTCTTTTGGATATTTTGAGGACAATGGGGTGGGGGGGAGAAGGGGGGTAGGAGTAGGAAGGAATGAGGAAGAAGACA
>NC_061829.1:39814865-39817365 GCF_019202785.1 Penaeus chinensis
GAATAAATTTTCATCATCAATGTAAAATGTTATCATCATTATTATTACTGTTATTATTATCATTATTGCCATTCTCATAATCAGCGTATCATCATGACAACCACCAACTTTTAATTTAGAATCACAGTCAACACAAGTTATAAATATATATTTTCTAAAGGAATTTACTATATGTAACATGTAATCACAGTCAACACAAGTTATATATACTTTCCTATATGACTTTATTGCAATGTGATCAACTAACATGAACTATGATCTCACACATTGCCTTTCGCTTCTGACTTCTGCAATATACATCTATTGCATGACAGACACCTGTTGTGTGATAAACATATTTTGTGTGAAGTTCAGCTGACCAAACACTATTCATATATTTTATATTACTGAGAGAGAGAGAGAGAGAGAGAGAGAGAGAGAGAGAGAGAGAGAGAGAGAGAGAGAGAGAGAGAGAGAGAGAGAGAGAGAGAGAGAGAGAGAGAGAGAGAGAGAGAGAGAGAGAGAGAGAGAGAGAGAGAGAGAGAGAGAGAGAGAGAGAGAGAGAGAGAGAGAGAGAGAGAGAGAGAGAGAGAGAGAGAGAGAGGGAGAGAGAGAGATCGAATGTCATTTACACCGTCTTTCTGTATAATTAAGACATGCTATCACCATAACTTAATCAATCTTCATAAATATGAAAGCACGTGTTATGATACTAAATATACACACATATCTGTTGACATAAAAAACAGCTTTGTGCGTGGTTAAGTAATCTTTAACAAAACATTATCGCTCACGAATGCACACACATACACACCGACACACACACACACACACACACACACACACACACACACACACACACACACACACACACACACACACACACACACACACACACACACACACACACACACACACACACACACACACACACACACACACACACACACACACACACACACACACACACACACACACAACACACACACACACACACACACACACACACACACACACACACACACACACACACACACACACACACACACACACACACACACACACACACACACACACACACACACACACACACACACACACACACACACACACACACACACACACACACACACACACACACACACACACACACACACACACACACACAGACACACACACACACACACACACACACACACACACACACACACACACACACACACACACACACACACACACACACACACACACACACACACACACACACACACACACACACACACACACACACAGACACACACACACACACACACACACACACACACACACACACACACACACACACACACACACACACACACACACACACACACACATACACACACACACACACACACACACACACACACACACACACACACACACAGACATGCATCTATTCTAAACTTATTTTAGCGATTATATCCCCTCTCATGAAGCTAAAATTACACTCTTCCTTTATCTTACATTTCTCCCCTCTGTTCACTTCCCTTTCTTCTCTCCCCTCATCCCCCTACCCCTCTCCCCCCTTCTCCTTCTCCTCTTCTTCTTCCTCCTCCTCCCTCTCCTTCTCCTTCTCTGTCTCCTCCTCCTCCTCCTCCTTCTCCTCCTTCTCCTTCTCCTCTTCCTCCTCCTTCTCCTCTTCCTCCACCTTCTCCTCCTCCTCCTCCTTCTCCTCTTCCTCTTCCTCCTCCTCCTCCTTCTCTTCCTGGATTATTACCCTACTTCCTTCTTCGTCTTTCTGGATCTTCCTTCTGATGCCTCTCCTTATTTCTTCTCCACCTCCTTCCCTTTTCTTCTCCCACACTTTTTTCTTCCTCTTCCCAGCCTTTCTTTCCTCGTCCCGTCTTCTCATCTTCCCCTCTTCCTATTCTCTCGTCTGCGTTTCCCTCTTCCTCCTCCTCCCCTTTCTTCCCATTCTCTCTTCTTTTCCACTTTCCCATCTTCCTACCCCTTCCTACGTCGTCGTCGTCGTCGTCCTCCTCTTCCTCCTCCTCCTCCTCCTCCTCCTCCTCCTCCTCCTCCTCCTCCTCCTCCTCTCCTCCTCCTCCTACTCCTCCTCCTCCTCTTCCTCCTCCTTCTCCTCCTCCTCCTCCTCCTCCTCCCCTTTCTTCCCATTCTCTCCCCTCTTCCTCCCCTTCCTCTTCTCCCCGGCCTGATTACCATTAGGTCGGGGGTGTATGCCTGTAGGGACCAGCTATTACCGCTGCTCCAGGTCCCATTATCGTAATTTCCCGGTGTCTGTAATACCCTGTTGACCGTCAGGCGCTCGCGGTGATAATAACCATGCGTTCGCGGGTGTACACTTGGCCACACCGCATGATCGTCCGCCTCAGACACCTTCGCGGGAGGGAAATGTTTCTTTTTTTTTTATCTTATTTTAATTTTCTTTTTTGGGGGGGGGTCTTTTTCTTTCTTTTCTTTGAACTCTTGCTCTTCCGTTGTGTCCATATATATCTAGATATATCATCTCTCTCTCTCT
>NC_061829.1:39822736-39825236 GCF_019202785.1 Penaeus chinensis
GCATTTTTGTGGAGTCGACACCAGCGCTATGAACTTGCTTGAGCGTTCAGTATTAATTATCTTAGACTTCCATCCACTTGGCTGAAGTTATATGAGATTTGGGGAGGGAAAAAGAGGGAGGGAGGGAGGGTAAGAGAGGGAGGGAGGGAGGGTCGGACGAGAGAGGGAGGGAGAGTAAGAGAGGGAGGGAGGGTAAGAGAGGGAGGGAGGGAGGGAGGGTAAGAGAGGGAGGGAGGGTAAGAGAGGGAGGGAAGGAGGGAGGGTGAGAGAGGGAGGGAGGGTAGGGTGAGAGAGGGAGAGAGAGGGAGGGAGGATGAGAGAGGGAGAGAGGGAGAGGGGAGGGAGGGTAAGAGAGGGAGGGAGGGTGTGGAAAGTGAGGGATGGGAAGGAGGGAAGGAAAGGGAGGGAGAGAGAGATAGGAAGGGATGGAGGGAGAAAGAAGTGAGAGAGAGGGAGGGAGGGAGTAAGGGAAGGAGAGAGAGAGGGAGGGTGAGGGATGAGAAAGAGGGAGGGAGGGAGAAATAGAAAGGGAAGGAGAGAGAGGGAGAGAGAAAGTAGGAGAAAGAGAAGAGAGAGAAGTGAGAGAGGAGAGGGGACAGGGTGAGGGGAAGTAGAATAGAGGGAGATTGGTTGGAAGGAGAGACGAGAGAAAGAAAAGAAAGAAGAAAGTAGGAAAATACGAAAAGAAAAAAATAAAGTAAAAGAGAGTGGAAAAAAGAACAAAGAGGAAAAAGAATTAAAGAAAAAATGGATAAAGGGGAAGAATGGAAAAGAGGAAAAGAGAATGGGAGAGAGAATCAGAAAGGAGATGAGAGAGAGAGGAATAGTAAGAGTACAAAAGAAATAGAGAAAGAAATGAAAGAGAAAGGGAAGAAAGGAAGAAAGATAAAAAAGTGAAGGAATGAAAGGAGCGAGAAATACAAAGTGAAAGAGAGAGAGAGAGAGAGAGGAAAGAATAAGAGAGAGAGAAAGAGAGGGAGAGAGAAAGATAAATAGAAAGAACAAGAACAAGAAAAAGAAAAAGAAAAGAAAAAGAAAAGGGAAAAAGAAAAAAAAAACAGAGAAAGACAAAAAAAAAGAAAAAAAGAAAGAGAGACGAAAGAAAGGAAGAAGAAAGAACAAACAAGGACAAAAAAAAAATGGAAAGGCCAACAAAGAGAGAGCAACTTTGTATTCCCGTTTTCTATGCGCTTTTAAAAAATTCTCCCAGCGCGTTAATCTCACTGTGTCTAACATATCCTATTCCATCCACCGTGTTATGCATTTTTCTGGGGGGAAGAGGGCGAGGAGGGGAGGAGGGGAAGGGTGGGGATGGTGGGGAGAGGAGGGCGAAAGGTGGGGAGTAGAGGGGAAAGGGAGGGAGGGAGGGAAGGGAGAGGAGGGGGAAAGGTGGGGAGTAGAGGGGAAAGGGAGGGAGGGGAGGGGAGGGTGAGGGGAATTTCAGGCTTTACAAATGCCATATTTTGTAAGTCTCTTTTCGGCGCGCTTTGCCATCCGCTCATTTTCGTAATTTCGTTCTTATTTTATCTTCTTTTTTTCCTTTTTTTTTTTATTTATATAGTTTTCTTATTTTCTTTTTCTTTTTTTCTGTTTGTTTTTTCTCTCTTCTTTTCCTTTATCTCTGATTCATGTTTTTTTTCTCCTTCTCCTCTCGTATCTTTCTCCGTTTTTATTGTCTTCCTTCCCCTTTCTCTCTCTCTCCCCCGAACCATTCTTCCTCTCCCTCTCCCCTCTTTCTACCTCCCTCTTCCTCCCCCTTCCAACCTCCCTCCCTTTAATTCTTCCCTCCACCCCCCCCCCCCACTTCCTCCACCCTTTCCCTCCTTCTTCCCTCCCACCTCTCTCCCTACATTCTTCCCTCCCTTTAATTCCCCCCTTTCCCTCTCCCCCCTTCCCCCTTCCACCCTTCACCCCTCCCCCTTCCCCCTTCCCCCACCCTTTCCCCCTTCCCCCATCCTTCACCCCTTCCCTCACCCTCTCCCCCTCCGCCCTTCACCCCCATCCTTCCCCCGCCCTTCACCCCCATCCTTCCCACCTCCTCCATCCCCCCTACCCCCTCCACCCTTCCCCCCTCCACCCTCCCCCGCCCTTCCCCCACCCTTCCCATCCCTTCCCCCTATCCTTCCAGATTGTCTATGAAGCTTCCCGTTTACTCTCCCTGCATATTCATCACGGCAAACAAGCAGACCAGAGAGAAGGGGTTAATTAGTTTCCTCCTTCCTTGCAGCATCAACGGCATCTTTTCTTTTATATTTTATTTTGTTATTATTTTTTTTTTTTTCATTTTTTTTTTTTTTTTTTTTTTTTGAAAGAGAGGTGCTGTGTGTGTAATTGTTTTTGTTTTTTTTTGAGAGAGAGATAAGGAGAGGGAGGGAGGGAGAGAGAGAGAGAGAGAGTAGGAAAGAAGAGAGAGAGAGAAGAGAGAGAAGAGAGAGAGAGAGAGAGAGAGAGAGAGAGAGAGAGAGAGAGAGAGAGACAGAGAGACAGAGAGAGACAGAGA
>NC_061829.1:39843227-39845727 GCF_019202785.1 Penaeus chinensis
GGACATGTGCGCTTTGAGCATGTCCAGCCCCGTGGTGCGGTTGAGGCCGAGGCCCATGCTGGCCATGTTGTTGTGCGGGAAGTACGGCGGAAGCATCGGGTAGCGCGCGCCCCCCAGGCCGGCGCCGGGCAGCAGCGGGCTGCGGTCCAGGCTGCGGTCCAGGTTGCGGTACATGTCGAGCAGCGCCGCAGGGTGGAGCGGGCGCGGGTACGCGAGCGGCAGCTTGCTAGGCGCGTCTAAAAAAGAGGGGGGCTGCGGCGGGGCGGGGGCGACGGAGGTGGTGGTGGTGTCCTTGAGGAGCTCGCTGATGCGCAGGAACGGGTGGTCGGGGCGCGGCCGCGGCTCCTCCACCGACTTGACCTCGAGCGGCGCCGGCGAGCGCAGTCTCTCCTCGGCCGAGTCGCTGCTGTGCGACATGCTCTCCAGCCGCCCCAGGAACAGGTCGTCGCGCTCGCCGCCGCTCCTCTCGCGCCGCAGCGTCAGGTCGAGCGGCTGCTCCTTCCTCTCGCCGGGCGCGCGCGACGACTCCAGCTTGACCTCCCTCGCGGGCGGCTCGGGCGTCGTGCGGCGCTGGCGCTCGGGCGGCGACGGCTCCTTGGGTTCGTCGGGAAGGTCGTGCGACTCTGATCTGCGCGGCGACTCCCCGAGGGGGAACACGGACGCCTGCTTGGGCGAGTGTGAGGGCGAGCGGCGCGGCGGGGGCTGCAGCGCCGCCGGCTCGCGCGCCGGGGACTCCACCGGGTCGGGGCGCGGCGAGATGTCCATGCGCGCCCCGAAGTCGCTCGGCTCCTTCTCCTCCTTCGGGACCGAGAAGGACGTGTCGCGGCCGCCGTTGGATCCGGAGTTCTGGAAGGGCAGCAGGAGGGACGAGGTGAGGAGCGGGTGCTGGGGGCCGCCCACCAGGCCGGGCAGGGAGGGGAACATGGGGTAGCCGGAGAGGAGCGAGGGCGGCAGCAGGGGCAGGGGCGGCCGCGGGTACATCATGAAGGGGTTGGGCGGCGACGAGGGCATGCTGTTCATGGAGAGGCCGTGGGACAGCTTGTCGTGCAGGCTGGGGTGGCCGGGGGGCAGCGACAGCGAGGGCGCCGTGTCGCAGAAGCGCTTGTGCTTGGCCAAGGACGTCACGGTGGAGAACGCCTGGCCGCACTTGGTGCACTTGATCTGCAGGCGGCAGTCGGCGTGCATGCGCTTGTGGCGGCACAGGTTGCTGAACTGCGTGTACGCCTTGAAGCACACCTCGCACTGGAAGGGCTTCACGGACGAGTGGATGTGCGTGTGCTGCTTGAGGCCCGAGCTCGTGGCGAACGTCTTGCCGCACTCGGGGCAGGCGTGCGAGCGCGCGCCCGCGTGTTGGTTGCGGATGTGCTTCTGCAGGACCATGGCGTCCGTGAACACCCGCGGGCAGTTCTCGCAAGGGTAGCGCTTGTACTCGCCGTGGATCGTCTTGTGCTGGATCAGGTTGGGGCGCCAGGCGAAGGCGCGCGGGCAGTAGTCGCAGCGGTACTGGCCGGCCGAGTAGCCGTGGGCGGTGACCAGGTGCTCGTCCAGCCTGCGGGGAACAACGACTGCGATTAGGCCTCGGTCGTCCGGGCGGAGCGGGGGGGATGGGGGATAGGCGTCGGAGGGAGGGGGGGGAGGAGAGGGGAAGAAGGCGCCAAACAGAACAAGAGAACATGGGAAAGGATACGAACAGAAGTGAGAAAATAAACATTCTATAAACATCCCAACTAAACAGACCAATACAAATTCCGACAAAAAATATTATCACAAATATCCCCCAAAAAGACAAACAAAAAAACAAGCACCCGCGCCTCAACTTACTCGTCATAATCCCCGAAGTGTTTGTCGCACTGCAAGCACCGGTGTCGCGAAATGTCTTCGTCCTCGTCCTCGTCGTCGCAGTCGTCGCCCGTGTTCTCTGACTTCTCTTCGGGCGACCCCACTTGTACTTGCTCATCTGCGGACGAAAGGAAGACGAAAAGGCTGATGAATGCTGATGATTTGGGACACTCTGGATGGTCAAAGTATAGCGAAGGAGCATAATCACTTTTTGGACCACGTGGAAGGTGATTGGGGGATAGGAAAGATGGAGAAAGAATGGGAAGAAGAAAACAAGGTGATAGATTTTTTTAGTTTAAATGTAAGAGGAGGAGAGGAGGAGAGGAGGAGAAGAGGAGAAGGAGAGGAGAGAAAAAGTAGTAGAAGGAACAGAAGCCAAGAAAAAAAAAACTTAAAATAAAGAATAGATAAAAGACGAAGAATAAAAAAAAAAAAAAACAGAAAAAAGGGAACAAAACACACAAAAAAAACTCCCGATTCAACTCACCAATGGCCGACGTGTCGAGATCAATAACAGATTTGCGGATCAGAAGCAACTCCTCGGTCTGTGAAATATCTCGTATAGCCTCGTAGAATATCTGTCCCGCGAGGAGAAGGTGTCGCAGATTGCCATAGACGGGCGCCGCGGCAACCCTGATGTGTCGGAGCCAATTGCCCATCT
>NC_061829.1:39851897-39854397 GCF_019202785.1 Penaeus chinensis
CCTCCTTCTCCCTCTCCTTCTCTCCCTACACCATCTCCCTCTCTCCCTCTCCTCCCCCTTGATCATCTCCCCCTCTCCCTCTTCCCCGTCTCACTCAACACGTATACACTTCAACACATGCACAGGCGTCATGCAACCGCTACAAGCTGCTCTCACACGCGGAACGTACCCGCGTATAACCATGCATGTCCGGCACGTATGCTCTGACATACGTGCACGGGGGAGAACACTGAAAAAAGCGAGAGAAAGAGAGAGAGAGAGACGGAGAAAGAGAGAGAGAGAGAGAGAGAGAGAGAGAGAGAGAGAGAGAGAGAGAGAGAGAGAGAGAGAGAGAGAGAGAGAGAGAGAGAGAGAGATAATGAATGAGTGAGTGAGTGAGTGAGAGAGAGAGAGACGGAGAAAGAGAGAGAGAGAGAGAGAGAGAGAGAGAGAGAGAGGGAGGGAGAGAAAGAGAGAGAGAGAGAGAGAGTGAGAGCGAACGAGCGAGGAGAGAGAGAAAGAGAGAGAGAGAGAGATTGAAAGTATGCAAGTTGATGCCTTGACATCTTGACATCTTGACGGCCTGGTGGTTTGACGGCTTGACGGAAACATCGCTTTGACAGGGTGAGACGTTGTGTGTATGTGGGTGGTAGGGTGTGTGTGTGTGTGTGTGTGTGTGTGTGTGTGTGTGTGTGTGTGTGTGTGTGTGTGTGTGTGTGTGTGTGTGTGTGTGTGTGTCTTCTCAGCATTTTCTTCTTAACAATCTTTCCTTCCCTTGCTTTCTCCCGTATTTTCTATTCTTTTATATAGGCAGTAATCAAGAGATGAAAGACAAAGATGGTGCAACATATGCAGTCACGAGGAACTAGATAACAAAGCTGATAACAGTGAAGATTGCATTACAGGAAACTATTAAAGAAAAAATGTATAATATATCATATTTTGCATAATATATCATATTAATATATCATATTTTGTGTTTTCTTTCCCTGTTCACCTTTCATTACAAACTGAAAGCCTTCACATACAATTCTTCTAAAATTCCAAAATTGAGCTGATAGATTTAAGATAAAGATAGATATCCCGAGGCCTTCAGTACCTCATGGCCCTATCTTTTCTATCTCAATGCGTAAATCTATGTCAATACCTATGATAACAAAATAGTTTCTTTTAAATTATCATAAGCTAGGTTTCACAGTGACATCGCAGCCGCCATCACTATAAAATCACTATCATCACCATAAACAAGATTCCGAAAGTTTTATTTATGTCGATCATTTGACAGCATGAAGGAATCAGCTGACGGATCAGCTGACTGGGTATTCCGTGAAGATGTTATCGGTTGCTGTCTTGAAGATTTTTTTTTTCTTTTTTTTGGGGGGAGGGGGGTAGAATAATAGGTATTTTGTAGTCTCTAGAATGTGGATTATGTTGATGTTAAGATCCTCGAGTCATTACGATGTTGAATTATTGTGATTTCTTGTGATTATTATGATTTTTTTTTTTTTCGCGACAACTCCTCGTAGCCACTGAAGCGTTGTCCGAAACCACGGAGCGTGCTACCGCCGCCTCATAACTGATCTCTAATATATCTCCCGCGCTCATCGCTCCATTCATAAACTTTTGCTCCCCATTCATGGAACCTCTCGTTGATGCCGGAGTCACTTGGGCGTGACAGCACGGAGGGGGCAGATGTAGGCTTTGGGCGTGGCAGGATTCGGCGCCGCGAAGGGGAAGTCTCGAACACGGAAAATGACACGAGGATTTCCTGCCGCGCGCAGTGTTACCAATCAGATGCCTTGGTGGGATACCTTCCCTTGAGAAAAACAACAACACCAAAACTCATGAAACATCTAACAAAACGCGAACATATTTGTTCTTAGATTAAATCCTCTTTAATATTAGATCATGCACACATAAATCACAAAGCTATTAGGAGAAAGAACCACGGAAACACGAGAAATTTCCCGTCGCCAGTCTGGCCATAATGACCCCTTGTTTCTCGCCTCTCCAAGCCCAACGCGGCGTAAAGATGGCGGCGGAAACAATGAATTAATAATGACTTGGTACATTAGTGGCTGCGGGGTGTCCGAAACATAATGAATCGAGGCTCAATTTAGAACTGAACGATAATTAACGGGAGAAACAGCAACAACAACAGAAATCATTTCTTCTAAATTTGAATGTTGAAATACGCATTTTTTTTTTTTTTCTTAGTTTAATTAGCAAATGAAAGAATTTCAAAAGTAAATATTACCTGGTAACAAATAACCGCTAAGTCATACGTTATCAAACCTAACTATATCCAAAAACTCTAACTATATCATCTCATTCTCCTTTTTATTCTTGTTCGTTGCATACATCTCCGAACCAGACACTATTTTTAGACATAAAACTATATTTGTTCTCCGACCGGATGAGCCCGACACCGTAATATAAATCATTATGTGTATTTTACGAACAATCGATATGATCATCCTCTGCCGTAAGTGACGTTGCAGAATTATTTATTTGCACATGC
>NC_061829.1:39863994-39868994 GCF_019202785.1 Penaeus chinensis
CAACCGATAAAAAAAAAAAAAAAAAATAGAAAATAAATAAAAGCAAGAATAAAAAGAAATTCAACAATATAGGCCACTAGACATTTTACAGTCCACCCACATGGACGTGACCACAGTATATGAAGAGCAGTATAAGAAATCATATACAAAAAAAAGGCTAACGTGATGGCAAAAAAGGTCTGTCTATGATGTAGATGAATTGAATAATAAAAATACGAGACAATACTCGAAGTATACTTACATTTCAGAATATAACTGAGGAGGCTGAGCACATCAAGGCACAGTTAACAGCAGAAAAAAACAGTCACCAGTCTCGTCTCGCTCTCTTCATACCACGAACAAAAAAGGTCCCAGAAGTTGGTATTAGGCACACCAAACAATCACTGCCACTTGACTAGCTCACTTAAGGACTAGATTTGCGTACATTTCCTTCACTTAGTGTACAAGGGGGAGATACTCTGAGGGGCGCGCACGCACTTGGAGCCACGACCTCCTCTCGAGGGACATGAGCGCACACGTGTGGGGCGCGCGTGCCAAACCTGCAGCGCCGCGTTTCGGAAGAGCCTTGTGCGCGCTTCTGTGTGCGTGTGCGTGCGTCCGTTCGTTCGTCCTTCCGTCCGTCCGTCCGGCGAGCGGGAGTGGATGGAGGGCGGTGCGAGAGGCGGGGGGAGGGCAGGTAGGTCGGTAGGGGAAAGGAGGGGCCTCGTCCAGCGCACGCCTCACCTGTGCGGGAACTACCTGATGACTGAGCTCTGACGGGGACCACAATCACGACGTCCGCGCTCGCCCGCCAGGTCTCTCAGGAAGTAAGGTTTGAGAGGGGACGGGAGGGGAGGAGGAAGGGAAGAATGGGGTGAGGAGGGGAGAGGGGGAGGAGGAAGGGATGAATGGGGCGAGGAGGGGGGAGGAAGGGAAGAATGGGGTGAGGAGGGGAGAGGGGAGGAGGAAGAGAAGGGGGGGCGAGGGGTCATACCGATGACGCCGCCGATGGACCTTGCACGATTCGGAGCGGAGAGAAGGGGAGGGGGAGGAGGGGAGGAGAGGGGAGAGAGGGATGGCGGGGGGAGGGCCAGAGGGAAGGTGTCGGACCGTACAAGGAAGGCGACGATGCATTTTATCCGAGAGAGTGAAATGCAGCAAAACAAAAAGAAAATCTTCGTGTCATATACTCTGGTTATCTGTCCAATACCACACCCGACCGCTTGTGGGAAAGTAAATATGATAATTAGAGGGTGTTACATGCGGTGTCTCTCTCTCGCACGTGGATATGTGCTGGGCCAGGGAAGGGGGGAAAAGCGGATAAAAAGAGGGGAACGAAGGGGGAGAAAGGGGGGAAATAAATATACGAAGAACACTCAGAAGAGGGGAAACCCAATCACTGATCACAGAGAGGAATATATAAATGGAACCGTATATTGTTATTCTTCACCCCATAATATGTACAATAACATACCGATTTGTCTCTGCATGAGAGGTGTTCTTATACATTCTTCATTAAGGTAGGGGAAGGAGGACGAGCTGATTACGTGACATGTTACGTGACGCTGTAGGCCTACCTCGTTACAAGGGAAGAGACAGTAGGAGGGAGGAGGGGAGGGGGGGAGGGGGGAGGACTCGAAGAACGGTAATGAAAGACTGAGAAATAAATACATCAACACGCATGTTCTCTTAGATAGGATCAGATACGGTTTAATACCACGTGATTTTAGGTTCTGTTTACCGTTTTTCTTTTTTCTTTTTTTAGATTCTCTTATTGTCCTTACCTCTATGATTTTATTTTCAATCCTTATACTATTCTTTAATTACTTTATCATTACCTATTCACGTCTGATTTTATTGTACATTAATCCACCTGATACTTGATTATGATAATTCTTTTTAATCCACAGGTGATCAATCATAGGACACCGCCTTAATGATTCAATTCGACCAATCTCTCTTTCTAATAATTTATTAAAGCCTTCTTAAGGGTTGTTTAGCCTCTAATTGGCCTTTCCATGTCACGGGATATTGGTCCTAATTACCTTATTAAGCTTAAAGAGGTCATTTATAACGTGTTGGAGAAAGCGACAGGGTAATATTGGTAGGAAAGAGAGGGAAAGTGGGAGAGTAGGGAGGGTGGAGGAGGGGAAATGGGGGAGAATGGAGAGGGGTAAGGTGGAGTGGGGGAGAGTGGAGAAGGGAAAAGTGGAATGGGGAGAGTGGAGGAAAGGGAATGGGGAAGAGTGAAGAGGGGAAAGGTGGAATGGGGGGAGAAAATAGAGAGTGGAGAGGGAAAGGGGAAGAAGAGTGGAGAGGGTGGAGGAGGGGGAATGGGGGAGAGTCGAGAGGGGAAAGGTGGAATGGGGGAGAAAAGAGAAGGTGGAGGAGAGGGAAAGGGGGAGAGTAGAGAGGATGGAGGAAGGGGAAAGATGAAATAAAGGGGAGAGTAGATAGGGCGAAGGAGAGGGAATAAGGGAGTGGAGAAGGAAAAGGGGAGAAGATAAATAAAGAAGATAAAGGGACGGTCAGAGAAAAACTGGAATAAAGGGAGAGAAATAGACGAGGAGTGGGGGGGGGTGAAGAGGGAGGGGAAAAAAGACGAATTTCCAACCCAAAAATAACGGAAATGGGATTTTGGCGAATCTGAGACCAATTTCAATGACTTTAGAGTAAGCAAGAAGTAGAGTAGGGCAGGTGGGGGAGGGAGGGGAGGGAGGGGAGAGGAGAGGAAGGAAAGATATTCAAGTGAGGAAGATGTCTAAAAGAAGAAAGTTAAATAGTAAGGTGGAAAAGAATTAGAAATGAGAATACAATAAAATTATAACAAATGAGAATAGAAAAAAGTATAAATAAATGAGAATAGAAGAAAATATAAATGAAAATCGAAAAAATATAGTAATTCTTAATGAGAACAGTAGACATATTTAAAAAAATAAATAAATAAATAAAAAATGGGGAATAAAGTGTGAGGTACGGACGGGGGAGGAATGTATGATGGGGGTGGGAGGGGGCGAGGGTGAAGGAGGGGGAGGGGAGGGGAGGGAGGGGAAGTGGCGTCCGCGGTATGTATAATTGCCAGTGTCCGGTGACTCCTACACTGATCATTAGCCGCATCGGGTGATTTGGAGGTGGACGGAAGCTGGGTTTTTTCTGTTTTCTCTTTCTGTCTTGTTCGCTTGCTCGCTCGATCTATTTCTCTCTTTATTTCTATTTTTTTTTTTTTTTTTGGCTGTCTTTCTTTTTTCTTTCTTTGTTTTTCTTTTTTTCTTTCTTTTTCTTTCTCTCTCTCTCCCTCTCTTTTTTTCTTTCCTTCTTTGTTTTTTATTTCTTTTTCTTTCTCTTTCTCTCTCTCTCCCTGACTCTCTCTTTCTTTCATTTTTCTCCTATCCTTATTGTTCTTTTTCTATCTCTATCTCTCTCTCTCTCTCTCTCTCTCTCTCTCTCTCTCTCTCTCTCTCTCTCTCTCTCTCTCTCTCTCTCTCTCTAATAATGATGATAATAATTAGGACTGTGATAAGGTTAATGGTATTAACAATGATAATACTACTACTACTATTAATAATAATGATAATGATAGTAGCAACAATGATAACAACGATGGTAGTGATAACAAAAATGATAATGATAATCATAGTAACAATGGGAAAAAAATCTATTTCAAAAAATCAATTTCGTTTTTCACCTCAAACTGCAAGTCACGTGTCCCAGACAGGAAGGAAATACATTTGTGTGTGCCTGCGCGTGTGTGTGTGTGAGTGTGTATTTACGTGTGAGTGTTTACGTGTGTGTGAGTGTGTGTGTGTGTGTGTGTGTGTGTGTGTGTGTGTGTGTATGTGTGTAGTCCGTGTGTGTGTGTGTGTTTATATGTATGTGTGTGTGCTTATGTGTGGGGGATGCTTATATGTGTGTGTGTGTGAGTGTGTGTGTTTGTGTATGTGTGTGTGTGTGTGTGTGTGTGTGTGTGTGTGTGTGTGTGTGTGTGTGTGTGTGTGTGCATGGTAACACCATAACTGCCTGCCTGCCTGACGACACCACTGCTGTCATGCGTTTGTGAATGACAACCCGAAGATATGATGAATGAGAGGAAGGGAGGTGTGGGTGAGTAGTTTGTGGAGGGGGGAGGGGAGAGGGGGGTAAACGGTTACGGAAGTGTGTAAGCGTTTGTCACTCTGACCATTCACAGGTTTGGGTAACTTGGTGTGGGTGATGGTGTGTGGTAGATATGGTACCGTTGCTGGCTGTTGTAGTATCGGTGGTTATTAGCTTCTGGTATGGTAGTTATGGTAGTACTCGCTGATGTGGTTAGGTAAGTGTGGAAGGTATGGTAGGTTCATTGGTTGCTACTGTTGCAGGAATGGTAGTATGGTA
Organism: Penaeus chinensis; assembly: GCF_019202785.1. Taxonomy (NCBI): domain Eukaryota; kingdom Metazoa; phylum Arthropoda; class Malacostraca; order Decapoda; family Penaeidae; genus Penaeus; species Penaeus chinensis. Next base: position 39,868,345 of record NC_061829.1, read on the forward strand.
TGTTTAAGGTTGTTAATGTGGTAGCAGCACTGGGCATACATTCAAATTAATTTTTTAGTCAAAGTAGCTATTCATAATATTAGCTGTTGCTTACCTTTTAGTGTATTAATTACTTTTTTTTATCTTATTCTTGTTTATTCTTATTACTATATCGTTATTGTTTATCCATAGTCTTTGATAAAGTAATTATCAATTTACTCCCACAAGAACCCATATTGAAGGAAACTTCCGAATGTGTTGCAGTATTGAACAGTGGAAATTTCAACGCTGCCATTGAGGAAAGAAGTTATCCAAATTCAAGTTACAGTTACATTTTGCGAAAAACAAACGAGAATACACAAAAATACACATAACACAAACAAAACACACAAACAAACAAATACACACAGCCAGACATAAATAAACATACATAAACATCCCGATAAACACACAAAGAAAAAGAAAACAAACACACTCACATATAAACAACCCAACAAACGCACACGAGCACGCAAGCAAACACACACAGCCGCCTGTAAACACACCCATGGCAGTGTCCGAATAAGTGATTTATCCCTTCTGCGTTACTAGGTCGCGTTACGTCATAAATACTCGCTAAACATCCCCGACCTACGCCCATAACAGCTCGTAACATGACCTAGATCCCTTCT
>NC_061829.1:39881494-39886494 GCF_019202785.1 Penaeus chinensis
TATATCCCCAGCGTGTAATCCTCAGTACAATATGTGCCCTTTCCTGTATCCTTGTTATTAGGGTTGCCGAAGAATCTGCTACACCTGGACTGGACGCTCGTTATTTTTCCCTTCGTGATTTTAGTAGATTATGATTCGTTACATCAAAGGGTATTGACAGTAGGTCATTTCTGTATCTCAAAATCAGTGGCGGATCAATTACTAGAGATAATGTAATGGTATTTAGCTGCCACTTTATTGCACGGGGACCAGATTTCATAGTAAGTCTGGTAGTTAGTATGCATCGTTACTTACCATTATTTTGAGACTTAAAAAAGGTTAAGGGATTATATCCTCCACTGCAAAGCCAGTATAATTATGCCATTGATTAATTTTCGTGATTATGCATTGACATCGATGTTATAAATCAATATGACAGTCAGCAGCCTTTAATTTTCTTTTAGAAGAGGCATAGTCATATTTCAGCTTATTCTCTCAAACTTATATTTATAGAAAGAGACGAATCATTAAATCATCATTTGATCTTAAGGGCTTTTGTGTTTGCTTTCAATGCCTTCACAGAGCGAGGTATTTAACGCCGACAATGCATGCAATACGAGGAGACATAAAAAGCAAGCAGAGAGGAAAGCATTGAAACCTTTTAAATAACAGTTTCCTTTTCCTCCCCCCCCCCCCCCCCTCTCCCTCCCGTCTCCCCATCCGTAAGTCCAAATCCTGAAAATTTAAAATAATGATTCATGACAATGCTTAAAAAATAATACAAATTAAAATGAATGAAATATATATACATATATATATATTTGTTTTATCTCTACGCAAAGTGTTCTGTCCCTTCGTGGGAAAGAGAGAGAGAGAGAGAGAGAGAGAGACAGAGAGAGACAGAGAGACAGAGAGACACAGAGACACACAGAGAGAGAGAGAGAGAGAGAGAGAGAGAGAGAGAGAGAGAGAGAGAGAGAGAGAGAGAGAGAGAGAGAGAGAGAGAGAGAGAGAGAGAGAAAGAAAGAATGAGTGAGAGAGAGAGAGAGAGACAGAGAGAAACAGTGAGTGAGAGCATGAGAGAGTGAAAGACAGACAGATAGAAAAGACAAAAAAAAGAGAGAAACTTCTCACTTCTTGCCTCAAATGACACAGATAACTGAGAGAGAAAAAAATAGGTGGCTCCCCTTGAGGTGAATGTCACGCCTCAGAAGGACGGGTTACTGATAGGTTACTCCCCGCTCTCCAGGTGCACAGTTACCTTCACAGTGGTAATGCCTGTTAATGTCACCCGAACTGCTGGGCACGTTGAGAGTTGAGAGTTTGTTTGAAACTGTCCCTTGTTTTAGTTTACTTTTGATTTTGTTTTCTTTTCTTTCTTTTTTTCTTTTTCTTTTTTTGGGGGGGGGGGTGAGGAAATCATTGAGGTTGATTGTGATAGGTAACTGTTATTGTTATTGCTGTTTTTGTTGTTGTTATAAATCTTGGTACAGATACAGTTTACAATATTTATCACTGTTATGCACTGAAATAAAATACTTAATTGATTTTCCCTGTAACTAAGTATCTCTACAATGTCCAAATAGTATATATATATTCACCATAAATCAAGCAATTCTGTAACTCAAATTTGATGTAATGATATAAATAAACAAAACATAAAATAAACAATTATACAAATAAACAGAACATTCTATAAATAATGAAAAAAAAATATATATATACACCTCACGAAAACACACTTCCTTGGTAACACTGGACAATCGGGTGACTTGACCACCGCCTTTGTAACGCTGCGTCGGGAAGGTGACGGTTGGAAGGGGGCGTGTCTTATGAGGGGACAAAGGTCAGACGAAAAGGTCAAATCATCAGGCTTGACCTTATGGGCGCGAGATCTCGTGTGAAGGCGGTGCTTATGAAGACGGTGAGAATAAGAGCGATGGGATAACTTAATGATGGCGAGGAGGTCATGGCGGGAAAAAAAAAGGTAAAAAAAGGTAAGTACTTATAACGTCGATGGGTTGTTCCGTATTCCGGATGCAAATGACTATCTCCCTCATCGATACAGAGACTCTATAACAATGACTCCCGTGACTCAAATATGCATACGCACTACTTATGCAGATATTAAGTAATCACTCCCCGCTCCCCAGGTATGGGACGCACGTGCTGGCTTGATGAGACTCGACAAACAACAAGAACTTGCTATAACGACCATCAGGTATAGCGATGTTTGCTTTCTCAGAATGGGTGAGTAAAGGACAGGGATTGAATATACGAAAGAAAAAAATTGCTTGTAAATATTTGGGTTATATTTTCAAATGCATTCTGTTGAAGGACTGAGATTGGTTTGTTTCCGTAAGTTATGTTAGCTAAATGTTTTATGAAACTGATTTTATTATTATCATTATCACTATCATCACCATCATCATCATCATCGTCATCGTCACCGTCACCGTCTTCATCTTCATCTTCATCTTGATCTTCATCATCATCACCATCATCATCATCACCACCATCATCACCACCACCACCATCATCACCACCACCATCATCACCACCACCATCATCATCACCACCATCATCATCATCACCACCACCATCATTATCATCACCACCACCATCATTATCATCACCACCACCATCATCACCACCATCATCATCATCACCACCACCATCATTATCATCACCACCACCATCATCACCAACACCATCATCATCACCACCACCATCATCATCATCATCATCATCACCACCACCACCATCACCACCACCATCATCATCATCATTACTATCATCATTCTGAATATACAATGAATAATATGAAATACAGACCACATCACTATGCAGTTCCGAATACAGACAACTATGTACCTGTTTGATGTGTCATTGATTATTTAGAAGCCATATGTATAGCGATCAATGAAGAATAATCTCTTTGATTGAGCAAATCTCAGTAAATCCTGTGATGTATTTCTATGTGTGATGATACATAAGATATATATATAGATTGTATATAATATATTAGGATATATGAATATATGATATATGATTATATGAGATATTTGAATTATAGTGATATTTAAGATTTATATGAAATATAGTGATACGTAAGATATTTGAATTATAGTGATGGTATAAGATATATTTAATTTATAGTGATACATAAGATATATTTGAATTACAGTGATTGTATCAGATATATCTGAATTATAGTTATGATTCATAATTCATTAATTATGGTGATGATACATAAATATTTCAATTATAGTGATGAATGCATAAATATTTGAATTGTATATAGTGATACATGAAACATATTTGAATTATAGTGAGGGTACATAAGATACATTTGAAATATAGTGAGTATACATAAGATATATTTCAATTATAGTGATACATGAAATATACTGGAATTATAGTGATGATACATAACATACATTTGAATTATAGTGATGATTCATAAGATATATATACGAATTATAGTGATGAACGTTAGAAGCAATTTACGTGATTTAGATCTGCGTGGAATAAGATAAAATATAAAAGTACCCTTGAAAATATAAATAAGAACAACTAAATACAGAAATAAGTGGATACACTGGGAGAAAGTCGAACAAAACTGCGGTTAATTGTGGTTTTGTTATATAACTCCTTGTTTGATAAACTAAATGACCTAAAACAATGGCCCAAGTGCATGAAATCACTTACTAACAATTGCCGCCAAACAAAACTTTTAGTTTCTAGTTTGTCCCTTTCTCTCTCTCTCTCTCTCTCTCTCTCTCTCTCTCTCTCTCTCTCTCTCTCTCTCTCTCTCTCTCTCTCTCCTCCCCCCTCCCCTCTCTCTCTCTCTCTCTCTCTCTCTCTCTCTCTCTCTCTCTCTCTCTCTCTCTCTCTCTCTCTCTCTCTCTCTCTCTCTCTCCCTCCTCCCTCTCTCTCTCTCTTCTCTCTCTCCCTCCCTCCTCCCCCCTCTCTCTCTCTTTCTCTCTCTCCTCCCTCTCTCTTCTCTCTCTCCCTCTCTCTCTCTCTCTCTCTCTCTTCTCTCTCTCTCTCTCTCCTCCTCCCTCCCTCCCTCCCTCCCTCCCCCCTCTCTCTCTCTTTCTTCTCTCTCTTCTCTCTCTCTCTCTCCTCTCTCTCTCTCTCTCTCTCCCTCCCATCTCTCTCTCTTTCTCTCTCTCTTTCTCTCCCTCCCTCCCTCCCTCTCTCTCTCTCTCTCTCTCTCTCTCTCTCTCTCTCTCTCTCTCTCTCTCTCTCTCTCTTTCTCCCTCCCTCCCTCCCCCTCTCTCTCTCTCTCTTTCTCTCTCTCTTTCTCTCTCTCCCTCCCTCTCTCTTTCTCTCTCTCCCTCCCTCTCTCTCTCTCTCTCTCTCTCTCTCCTCCCTCCCCCCCCCTCTCTCTCTCTTTCTTTCTCTCTTTCTCTCTCTCCCTCCCTCTCTCTCTCTCTCTCCTCTCTCTCTCTCTCTCTCTCTCTCTCTCTCTCTCTCCCTCTCTTTTTTCTTCTTTTGTTAAAACATTACGTCACCGAACGCAAGTCGCCATTCATTTTTTTTTCTCTCACCCTCTAGTTGCCGCTCGCGTGCGCATGCGTGTCGGAAAGGAAAACCGCTTGTTAAATATTCAAGTGTCAGACAGCGGACGGAATCAGCGTGACACGTGGCTTCTCTTCAGTGTGTAAGGGTGAGTTCGTGTGTGTGTGGGGGGGGGGGTGAGGGAGTGGGAGGAGGGGGAGGGAAGGATAGGGGTTAGGGGAGAGGGGGGGAGGAAGGATGGAGGAAGGGGTGGGTGCAAGGGTGTTCGCCCGTTGTGGACACAGTGACGCTCTGCTTCTCTCGAGCTCACGTGCGGGGGGGGGGGGGGGACATTGGCAACGCTGTTTTTCCCTTCTGCTTCCCTCTTCCCTTTGGCTCCTTCCTTTCCCTTCCTGCTTCCTGAATTCCGATTTCCTCTCCCTTCTTTCATATTTCTCTCTTTCTTCTCTTTCTTCTCCCATTCCGTTTTCATCTTTATTTTTCTACCTTTCTTC
>NC_061829.1:39891494-39898994 GCF_019202785.1 Penaeus chinensis
TCCTACTCTCCTCCCCCTCCTCCACTCTTTTCTGGCCCACATCTTTTAAATCTAGAATTCTCAGGAGTACGTACAGAGCGGAGACGTGTCAGGCTGAGGTGCATGACATCAGTGGAGTGAGATTTTCGAAAGTATAAATAGAATATTGATTAAAGAATAAAAAATAAATGTCTTGGACGATGTTTTCGAGAGATGGGAAGAAAGAGAGAAGGCATATACTGATAATAATGATGATAATGATAATAATAATGATAATAAACTGGGTTGAATTTGTTTGAAAGAAAAATTAAGTTTTTTTGGTTATTGTATTTGGGATGAGTCGAATAAGTGTCAAGATTATGGTTTATTTCTCTCTCTCTCTCTCTCTCTCTCTCTCTCTCTCTCTCTCTCTCTCTCTCTCTCCCCTCCCTCTCCCTCCTTCTCTCTCTCTACCCACCTCTCTCTATCTCTCTCCCTCTCCCGTTCTCACCCCACCCCCTCCCCCTCCCCTCTCCCGTCCCCCCCTCACCCTCCCCCTCCCAATCCTCCTAGATAGAATATACATATCCAGCTAAATAAAGTGATTCAATACACGCACTGCCCCCTTGCACCGTTGCACTATTGCAATTCACGGGCACACGAAGCTCCCTCGCGAACAGCACCCCCTTGCATCTGCCGTGGCTCAGAAAAGGCCATCTGCCATTTAACAGACTCCATTTCCCTATTGCAGTGCCTCGGGCCAGATCAACACCGCCCGTGCCTTATTCGCCCCGAACACTAAATGGACCCTTTTGGTAACCACGTAGTTTGGCGGACAAACGACCCGTCATTTCGGATATTAATATAGCACACGGGTAATAATAAAATAAAAATAATAATAGAAAAAAAAAAAGACGAAAGATTTATGCGTCAGGTGTGTGTGTGTGTGTGTATTTTTTTTTTTTTTTTATGTGTATGTCCGGTTGAATAGGCGCTCAAAGGCAAGCGTGATTAAGAGCTCCAGTGTGTTGTTATGGCCCGGTGCTTGTTAGACTACTCACGAGCGGGAGTCACGTGAGGGCGTGAGGGCGTGCGGGCGCGGAGAGGGGCGTGTCGCATCGCAGACACACATGTACACGGACGCGGACACCTCACACCCACCCACCCCATCCCTCCCCCATCCCTCCCCATCGCCATGAAGGTGAGTTATGGCCCGGTAAGTGATGGTTACCTAACTGCTATTTACCGTTAATGCCACCAGGAGGGCCATTGTCGCGTTGCTCGTGTGATCCCATCGGGACTTCATTACCATAATGCGCCGATGCTTGCAGCTGGCTGGCCGGGGCGGGGGCGAGGAAAGAGGGGGGGAAGGGGGAGGGGGCGGGGGCGAAGAAGGAGGGGGTGGAAGGGGAGGGGGAAGATTGGGAGAGGGAGGGATGGGAGAGGGAGGGGGGAAGAATGGGAGAGGGAGGGGGAAGAAGGAAGGAAGAGGTGGAGGGGGAAGAGGAGGAGAGGAAGAGTGGCAGAGGGAGGGGGAGGCGGAAGAAAGGAAGAGAAGGGGGAGGGAGAAAGGGTGGGGGTGGAAGAAAAGGGATAGGGGGGGAGGAGAGTGTAAGAAGCGAAGAGCTAGGGAAGGCGAAGGATAGAAGAAAGGGCGGGTGAGGAGGAAGAAGAAGGGATAGTGAAGGGGAAGAAGAGAAAGAAATGGCGAGGAAGATGAAGGAAAAGAACATAAAAATAAAAAGATAATAAAGAGGAATATAGACAAGGAGGAACAAGGGTGATAGGGAAGGAAGTAAGAAGGAAAAAAGGAGCAGAAGGTAAGAAGAAAACAATGACGAAGAGAAAGAAAGAGGAATAAGATAATGAATAAAGGATAGGGCTCGATAACAGGAAGGGAGAAGGGGGAAGAGGGGGGGGGGGTGACGTACCTTTGAATAAAGAGATACCAACCGTTCTTGCAAAGATCGAGATTTTATTTATTGCAAGTACACAGGAAGTCGGGCGAGGAAAACTATTTTAAGCGTGAAGTTGCAATGAAAGCAATTGGGGGCAATTTTTGAAAGCACATAAAGCAGGATTATCATATAACAGAATTATCGTTTTATAAAATACATTTAAAATACGGCAATACACACACACACACACACTCACACACTCACATACACACACACACACACGCACACACACACACACACACACTCACACACACACACACACACACACACACACACACGCACGCACGCACATATATATAAATATATATATATATAATTATATATATATATACATACAAACACACACACCCAACGGCACAAATACACACACACACACCTACACATACACCCTTCTTATTGTAGTTATTTAAGTCATTCATGATTTATAATGTCTCTATTCACCATTAAAAGTATTATATGTTTTATATACGTGATTGTTATGTATACACATCATAATGATAAATGCTATTCATCGCCATACAATTATGTATTCCCGTTTTGAATGTTACTTCAAATGCATTTCTTTTTTTGAATTCTTTATTAAGTAGACGGTCTATGAAAAATAAGCGATGGCTTGATCTATCAAAATCTCCGACCCATATACATAACCCAAATTTTATCATATTTTTTTCCTGTCTCCTCGTTCGCTTTTGGGTGTAACGGTAATTCCATCTTTCGAAAATATACGAATTAAGTGTAACGATTTCTTGGGCGGTTAATATCACCTTTTATCTTATCGCGTCACGGCGGCAGTTTTCCGAAGTGTGTGTTACGACTTCTGACAAGCCCTTATAACCGCTGGAGGCAGAGCGGCCCAGTCTTCTCTCGCTCTCTCGCTCTCTTTCTCTCTCTCGCTCTCTCGCTCTCTCTTTCCTTTCTTTATCTTTCTTTATTACTCTCTCTCTTGATCTCTCTCTCTCTCCCTCTCCTTCTCCTTCTTTCCCTTCCTCACCTTCTCTCTCTCTCTCTCTCTCTCTCTCTCTCTCTCTCTCTCTCTCTCTCTCTCTCTTCTCTCTCTCTCTCTCTCCTTTCTCTTTCTCTCTCCTTTCTCTCTATCTCTCCTTTCTCTCTCTCTCCTCTCTTTCTCTCCTCTCTCTCTCTCTCTCTCTCTCTCTCTCTCTCTCTCTCTCTCTCTCTCTCTCTCTCTCCTCTCCTCTCTCTCTCTCTCTCCTCTCTCTCTCTCTCTCTCTCTCTCTCTCTCTCTCTCCTCTCTCTCTCTCTCTCTCTCTCTCTCTCTCTCTCTCTCTCTCTCTCTCCTCTCTCTCTCCTTTCTTTCTCTCTCTCTCTCTCTCTCTCTCTCTCTCTCTCTCTCCTTTCTCTCTCTCTCTCCTTTCTTGCCTTCTTTCTCCTTTCTCTCTCTCTCCCTTATCTGTCTCTCTCTCCTTTATCTCTGTCTCTTTCTCTCCTTTCTCTCTCTCTCTCTCTCTCTCTCTCTCTCTCTCTCTCTCTCTCTCCCTCCCTCCTCTCTCTCCTCTCTCTCTCTCTCCTTTCTCTCTCTCTCTCTCCTTTCTCTATCTCTCTCTCCTTTCTCTCTTTCTCTCTCCTTTCTCTCTCTCTCTCTCTCCTTTGTCTCTCTCTCTCTCTCCTTTCTCTCTCTCTCTCTCCTTTCTCTATCTCTCTCTCCTTTCTCTCTTTCTCTTTCCTTTCTCTATCTCTCTCTCTCGCCTCTGTCTCTCTCTCTCTCTTCTTTCTCTCTCTCTCTCCTTTCTCTCTCTCTCTCTCTCTCTCTCTCTCTCTCTCTCTCTCTCTCTCTCTCTCACTGTGTGTGTGTGTGTGTGTGTGTGTGGGTAGGTGTGTGTGTGTGGGGGGGTTATATGTATATTTATATATATACACATACATACATACATGCATATACATATACATAGCATATCCGTAAGGCATAAATGTAGGTATATACCTGTAACATGGGTCGTATTTAACGGCATTACGCGTGTAAATACAAAACTAAGAAAACAGCTTATTCAAATACACGGTGTGCGTTTGTAAACAGATTTACGAACGTACACAAAAGGGACGTTATGTAACCTATAAACAGACAAACACCTTGTTTACAGAACTGTAGTATCAACATTCCTGTATTTGCTATGTCGTTGCTGTTGTTATTGTTGTTGTTATTGTTCAGAATCTTTTCTTACATTGGAATGTTGCTGCTCTAAGTTTTTTTTTTTATAATATGTGAATGGTATTAGTACGGAGAAAAATTAACTTTCGTGTATTAAAACTTTTTTTTTTTTTTTTTTTTTTGCAGAAATGTTACGAAGGAATTATTTTTAGAATGTCACTCAATTTGTTATTTTTTGTAAGGTTAAAAAAAAAAAAAACAGATTGTCGTACATCTATTTCAATTGTTTATATACATCTCTTCATAATATGCATCGATCCTTTGATAATGATAGATGAATAGACAATTCGATAGATAAATAGACAAGAACGTATAACAAAGTATTGCATAACCCACTCTGCAATGATATAAAAAAATAGATTTCTTTTGAGGGTAAAAATCAACTTTTTTTTTCTTCTTCTTCTTTTTTGTTATCTTAATCACCGTCGCCGAAATGGGTCGTTAATTTTATTGTTGTTAACGGGAGGGCAGTTCTATCGTTACATCTGCGTGACGATCATTAAGCGATTTAACACTGAGGCGCCACAGCAATTAGTTTTACAAGTTTCATATTCGCAAATCTGGTATGTTTTTTTTTTTCTGTTTTCTTCTTGTTTTTCTTTTTCTTATTATTATTATTATTGTTATTTTTCTTCTTCTTTTTCTTCTTCTTCTTCTTCTTTTCCTTCTTATCCTTCTCCATCTCCTCCTTCCTCGTGTCTTTCTCCTTCTTCTTGTCCTTCTCCTTCTCCTTCTCCTTTTTCTTCTTATTCTTATACTTTGCATGGTTGTGGAATTCCATTTATGGTAATTATTTCTACTATTCAGACGTGGTTGTGATGTTGGTAATTAGACTGATTGATATGAAAATAGATAGAGATGTGTGTGTGTGTGTGTGTGTGTGTGTGTGTGTGTGTGTGTGTGTGTGTGTGTGTGCGCGTGTGCGTCCGTGCGTATCACGCTTAACGTCTTTCCGTTTTTTTTACTTATACTTTTGATATATTACGAGATAATCTATCATCATGGTCACCTTTTCTTCCCTTCTTTGCAGTGTGTGTGTGGGGGGGGAGGGGGGGGGGGCGAGTGACACGTGGTAAGGTCTGTAACGGCGTGTAACAGCGGCAAGAGCGAATTTGATTTAGCTCCTAAAGTCACGATAGAGTCATCACGTGAAAATGCGCCAAACGTGCTATAAAGGCCAGCGGTCGCGTCCTAATTTGGCCTTTAATCACGGCATGACTTCCTGACCATTAGTGTGGGTTTCACTTTTCGGGACAAGTTTTATCGTCTAAGTGGGTTTTGTCGAAACTTTTAATGAAACTAGATAAACTTTTTTTTTTTTCGTTTTCTATTTTCCGTTTTTTGTTCTTTTATTAGTGTTGTATATTTTCTGTTAAAAAATGAAACAGTATTGTATCGAATTATGTCCAGAAGTCAGATTTTTTGTTCTGTTTTTTTTTATCTTAATACTAACCTCATACGTCATTACATCTTATTATGTCATTTAATCATTATGTAATCTTTTTCACCATAACTTTTGTCACCACACCCTTTTGGTAACACATTCATCTCTACCTGCTTAGTTCTTATTATAATGCACATACATCACCATACACTAGAACTAATAAATTCATTATATAGGAATTATTTAATTAAGGTCAGCCAATAATTCATCTTCCTTTTCATTGTACTTTACGTCACCATATCTTTGCTGTTCACACTTACAAAAAGTCTTAATCATACCTCCCTCCCCCTTTCTTTTAATGGTCACCATAAAGTTTGCCATATTCTTCCCCACATATTCATCACATCTCATCATAATTCACTATACACCCTTCTCACCTCTCCACCACACAAGGCACCATACATACCCTCCCCCTTCCCCTTACCCTTCTCTCCACACCATATACACCTCCCTCCTTTTCCTACCTTACTGGTAATTCATCATACAACCTTCCCTCATATTTACCACCATACACCTCCCTCCCCTCTTCTCCTCTCCTCCTGCCCCTCATTCCACAATTCAAAATACACCTCTGGCCTTCTCCTCATAATATTCTTCCCACAGTGCACCGTAAACCTACCCTGCATTTATTACATCCTACCTCACAACCACACACCTCCTTCCCCTTTTGCATAACGATAACGTAATCTTAAGACAAGATAACAACAACAACAACAAAAACGACATAATAGATACAAGTATGTTCCCCCACCCCCTCTTCCCACAAATCACCATTCAGCTTCCACCCCCAACAACCCCCGACCATTTCACCAAGCACACACCCCACTCCCTCCCACACACACACCTACACCCCTACCTCACCATAGCACCTGATGAGGAGAGATTGATGTTCCCGAAACGAACCTGGGAGTGATTTATATCCCGAAACTGATGAGGTTGAGTGGACAATACTAAGGGCCCGTGAGCTGAGAGCAAACATCGCTGTGTAACTGTGTGTTCTAGGCGTTCTATGTTGTTATAGTGTCCTCTCCCCCCCCACACACACACTTACCCCCCCTCCCCTGTGTTCTCCCCTTCTCTTGCTCCTTCTCGTCATTTCTCTCACTTCTCTCGAACTTTTTTTTATGGTTGATGTGCACATCACCTGCCGACTTTGTCCTTGTGTTTTCTTTCCCTCTCTGTGTCTCTCTCTCTCTTTGCTTTTCTCTTCATACCGTCTGCTAGTCCGTTCGTGTCGGTTTTGACTCTGTTTATCTCTTTGTTTCTTTGTGTGTGTCTCTTACTCTCTCTCTACTTTACTCTACTCTACTCCACTCTACTCTACTCTCCCTTTCACTCTCCCCTCCCCCCCCCCTCTCTCTCTCTCTCTCTCTCTCTCTCTCTCTCTCTCTCTCTCTCTCTCTCTCTCTCTCTCTCTCTCCCTCCCTCCCTCCCTCCCTCCCTCCTTCCCTCTCTCTCCCTCCCTCTCTCTCTTCCTCTCCCTCTCACCCTCTCTCCTCGTCCTTTTCCTCCTCCTCCTCGTTCTCTCCTTTTCCTTCCCTCCACCATTCCTCCTTCCCTCCCTCATTCCCTCATCCCTCCCTCTATCACGGCAACCTGGACACGCATGTAGAATTCGCGGTCAACGTAGGACTCTCGCTGTGATAATCTGCTCGTTTACTAATCCACGTGCGCCGGAGTCCTCGCTTTTAGTGTGCGTACAAACAAGATGAAAGATAAGGGATGATAAAACATTATCAGCGCGTGGCATGCTTTTCAACTGATTGCATTGCAAAAGGGATCGCGCACAAGCACACAAACAGACGTACATGCACACACACATACGCTCTATCAGTTAACACACTCACCAACACACACTCACATGGATACAGGCGCACATTTACACACGTAGCTGCTCAATCACACACTAACAAGGTAATTTTTGTTTTCTCTAATAGCTGGACTTTCATTATGGATAGATCTGAAAAATATACTGT
>NC_061829.1:39900624-39905624 GCF_019202785.1 Penaeus chinensis
CCCCTTCCCTTTCTTTCCCTCTCCCCTCCCACTTTGTCCCCAGTTCCCCTCTCCCCTCCTTTCCTCTTCCCCTCTCACTATCCCCTCTCCCCTCTCCTCTCCACCCCCTCCCCCTCCATCCACGTTGTTAATGCCTACTCATATGGACAGGAATAGTCCTGTAGATAATGTTGCTATGTGTTTTGTGTCCTCACCTCCCCGTAGCTAATTACACCCATTACACCCACCCATTATCACCCACGGAGGAGGTGGTTCTGGGGCGGGAAGAGTTAGTAAGTAAAGGTAAGGGGGGGAGGGGAGGGGGAAGGATGGTGGGAGAGGTATGAGGAGGATGGGAGGGGGAGTGGAGGAGGGAGGGGGAGAGGAGGAGGGAGGGGAGGCGAGGGGTAGTTGGGAGTCACTAGATTTTTTTAGGATTATTTTCTAAATTTTATACATATACATGTACACACGCATGCATAAACACACACTCACACACACACACACACACATGTAAGATTTAAAGAAGGAAAAAATATATATATATAACCGTACGAATATTAAGACCAAAAGCAAAGATCAGGGGCGGTATTCACGAAATTTGTCTTTGACAGAAAAAAAGACTGATTCCAATATTTTGTCTATGATTCCTTACGAAAATGTCCTTTGCACCCGATGTTTTGTCTGTGACTCGACCGGGGAGGTTCAAGGAAAGGGGTGGAGGTTGTGTCCCACTTATGGAATGCCCTTTTTTTAACTTGTCTTTATGAGATGCCGACAACTATACTGCGATTTTACAGTTGTTGAAGATAAATCCGTATCAATAATGATATGGAAAACTTTGCTGTCACTTTTTACTTAAATGTTAATTGGGATGTTTCCTTCTCGTTTATTTTTCCCCTCCCCTCCTTCTCTCTCGATGTGTGTTGTCTGTGTTGTTTGATTTTTTGGATCTCGATTTATTTTTTCAACCGTATCCATTTATCTATCTCTTTCTCTCTTCCTCCCCCCCCCCCCCGCCCAATCCATCCACACGCAAATATCCATCGTCATTCACGCATTCCACTGCCTCCCCGCCAATATTTTTCGTTACTGGCGGGGCAAAGGTCTTCGGAGGTGCCTATTGCATCCTGTCCTTAATCCGGAAGTGCATCGGAGGATCTTGCAACCGTGCAACCATATGCAATATAAAACGGAACGCCTTGTATGCCAAAACGACGGACTCCATTATCATCACCATATCGGCTGGGGTGTCGTGTCATAAGGGTCACGTTTCCTGCTTAATGGTCTGGTGATAAGCCCTTAAGCGCCGGCAGTTACGGGTGCATTCCCGACGCGCGATTCTTTGTCGGTGAATTAAAATTATTCGCAAATAATGAATGGATGTGGTTAGTGGTTGCAATTTGAATGTTGACAGTTTTACTTTATGGCTTCCGATAGATTTGTGTTTTTTTTTTAAGGATTTTGTGTGTATGTCTGTCTCTTGTGTCTGCGTGCCTGTGTCTGTATATGTGCCTGCGTTTGCGCGTGTGTCTAAGTGTGTGTATCTGTGTGTGGATTTTCGTGTGCGTGTGTGTGTGCGTATGTCTGCGTGTCGGTGTTTATGTGTATGTAAGTGTAAACATAAAACGGCATCCATATTCGTGACGAAACACTCAAGATAGCTCTACACTTTATAATTATTTAGGATTTGAAGGAATCAGTGACGATATTTATTTACACGCATAATTAACTTCAAGAGCGTTACAGATATTTATAGCGTTTTTTGTTTTCTATTATTTCCTATTTTCTATTTCTATATATATCTATCTTTCTATCAATCTATCTATCTAACTTGCTCTTGTTATCTGTCAATCAATCTATCTATCTATCTATCTATCTATCTATCTACTACTATCCTTCAATCTATCTATCTACATCTTTTTTTCTTTCTTTTTTTAAGATAGGCCAGTTTATGAATATAAAGGCGTTATAGTTAAATTAGCCAATTGCAGGAAAATATGACCCACGGGTGGTGCAGTAAGAGAAGATTGTGCAGGTAATACTTATAGTGACAGAGAGTGTGTGTGTGTGTTTGTGTGTCTGTGTGTTTTTAGGTGCATATGTATTTATTTCCCTCCATCTGCAACATATTCACATAAAAGTCGACCGTAACTTTTATTTTATTCTCTTCCCCTTCTCTCTCTCTCTCTCTCTCTCTCTCTCTCTCTCTCTCTCTCTCTCTCTCTCTCTCTCTCTCTCTCTCTCTCTCTCTCTCTCTCTTTCTCTCTCTCTCTCTATCTCTCTCTCTCTCTCTCTCTCTCTCTCTCTCTCTCTCTCTCTCTCTCTCTCTCTCTCTCTCTCTCTCTCTCTCTCTCTCTCTCTCTTTCTCTCTTTCCACTACCCTTACCCCCCTCTCCCCCATTTCTCTACATTCCCTATGCTAATACTCGGAACCCATTCTTCAGACTCCCCCCCCCCTAAATCTCGCCTCCTTTAGACCCTTTCCTCTGACCCCCCCCACCTCATTTAGACCCCACCCACCCACCCACCCACTCCCCAGAGCCCATCCTATACCCCACCGAACCCCTACCCCACCTTTAAAACTCTACCCCCCACCCACCACCCACCCCCACCTATTCCTCCACCCACCCCTTCAGACCCCATCTTATACCCCCACACACACCCTTCCCCCACTCTCAAGACCCCACCTCTACCCCACCCATCCTACCCCCCCATTCCTCCACCCTCTTCCCCACCTACCCCTCCTCCACCCCTCCCCCTCCCCCTCCCTCCCCCTCCACCCAACCCTAAAACCCTCCACCCCCACCCCTACCCCCACCCACCCACGACAAAGGGCGCCCTCGCCGCCCACAACAATGCAACGGGCGGAAGGATGCAGTGAGGGGGAGGGGGGGGGGGATGGGGGGAGGGGGTGAAAGGACTCTCAGGATGCTAGTAGAGGAGATGAAGGCAAGGATTTCCGCTGTTTAATGATCATCGTTTGACCAGCATCCTTGAACATCGGATGGGGGGATAGGGGGGGGGGAGGGGGGAGGGGGAGAGAAGGGAAACACGGGGGAGATTAATGCACTTTATGTGACGTGAATCGGGGCTAAGGAGGGTAAAGAATGAGAGAGGGGGTAGAAAAAGAGAGAGGGAGGGGAGGAAGGGAGGGGGGAGGGGAGGAGGGAGGGAATGAGAGAGAAGAGAAGAGAGAGAGAGAGAGAGTATATTGATAGATAGATAGAGAGAGATAGATAGATAGAGAGAGAGAGAGAGAGAGAAAGATAGAAGAGAAAAATGCGGTGCAAAGAAGAAATACTAAAAGACACACAGACATTGACAATCAGACCGACAGACAAACAGACAGAGACAGAAAGAAAATAACCGAAAATTGAGAGATAATAAAAAATAAAAAAAGGAAACAGGAATAATTTGATACCGGAAGTTTTATCAAAAGTTTATCAGATTTTTTTTATCTTTATAAAACCAATGGGTCTTTGTTAGGACAAAAGAAGACATCGTATTTTTTTATTTTTCTTTCTTTTTTGAGCGGTGGGGGGGGGGGGGGCAAGTCAATAGGCAGACAATGTTTGGAAAATAAGTGGAGTTATATCAGTAATAAGAATATGTGGTATATTTGACATGAGGGAAAATATATTACGAACTGTCTATGCAAATCTGGAAAACTATAGTGCTTTTTGTGATAGTTATTGATAATAACAATTAGGATATTAATGGTCATGTTTATAGTGATCATGATAATGATAATAATAATAATAATAATAATAATAATAATAGTAATCATAATAATAATGAAGATGGTAGTAATGATAACAATGTCATAAAACAATGACAATGACAAAAACAATGACAATAATAATGATGATGATAGTAATGATAACAATGTCATAAAAATAACGATAGTTATAATAACAACTATGATAATAATAAACATATACATATATATATATATATATATATATATATAGAGAGAGAGAGAGAGAGAGAGAGAGAGAGAGAGAGAGAGAGAGAGAGAGAGAGAGAGAGAGAAACAGGAAAGAGGAAAGGAAGGAAGGGCGCGAGACCCACCGGAAGGAAGGAAGGAAGGAAGGAAGGAAGAGGAGCGAGAAGCGGAAGCGACAACTGGTCAGTGAGATAATTTGATAATGATGGAAGATAATGACGCAATGTAATGATAATGGCTCGAGCACGCGCAGCCACGCCCGGGGGAGGGGGAGGGGGAGGGGGAGGGGGAGGAGGAGGGAGGGGGAGGGGGAGAGGGAGGGGGAGGGGGAGAGAGGGATAAAGAAGAGGTGGGAAGAGGGTAGAGATGAAAAAAGGGAATGAGGGGAGGGATGGAGGAAGGGAGGGAGGGAGGGAGGAAGGAACGGGGAGGGGGGAGAGGAGGGGAAGGGAGGGGGGAGAGGAGGAGAAGGGAGGGAGGGAAGGAGGGAGGAAGGAAAGGAGGGAAGGAGGGAGTGAGACAGAGAAAGGGGAAGAAGAGAGGAGAGAAACAGAGAAATAGAAAGGAAGAAAGAGGGTAGAAAAGAGGTAAAAAAGAAAGTTATAGATAAAAAAATGAAAGGTTGGAGGGAGAAAGGAAGTGAGGGAAGAGTGAGGGGAGGCGGAAGGAGGGAAAGGAAAGGGAATAGAGAGATAATACCAAAGGAATGAGGGAGGGAGGAAACTGAGCGGACGAGGGGAAGGACAGAGTAAGTGAGGATAAATAAGAAATAGAGAATGATCCTCACTCACGATTTCTTTCTTTCCTCTCCCATCCTCTTTCCCCTCATTTCTTTCTCATCCAACCGTCTCTCCTCTCCCCTCTCACTTCCTACCCCCATTTACCCCTTTCCCTCCCTTCACGCCTCCTCTCTCTTCTCATCCCTGTTCAACCCATGCCCCAATTCACTCCTCTCCCTCTCCCCTTCCCCTCCCTTCCCCCTGTCCTATCCCTCACCCCTCTCCCTCTCCCCTTTTCCTCTCCCTTCACCTTCCCCTTCCTCTCCTTCACACACTCCTTCCCCTGCCTTCCC
>NC_061829.1:39925624-39928124 GCF_019202785.1 Penaeus chinensis
GTGTGTGTGTGTGTGTGTGTGTGTGTGTGTGTGTGTGTGTGTGTGTGTGTGTGTGTGTGTGTGTGTGTGTGTGTGTGTGTGTGTGTACATACATGCATTTGTGTATGTATGTATGTATGAATGTATGAATAAGTGCATATATATATATATATATATATATATGTGTGTGTGTGTGTGTGTGTGTGTGTGTGTGTGTGTGTGTGTATGCATATATATCGGTGACATCACGCCTCCGCCCGCAGTTCCTCCGCCTCGTAAACTTCCTCCGCAGCCCCCCTGCTCCTCGGTCACGTGCGAGCCGATACCGAGCGTTGTAGCCGCAGGTCGCCTAGGCTTGGCATGAGCTTCACCCGGACAGAATTAGCAAGTTATCTGCCAGGGTTGTGCGTGCGTTCGGCTCGGAGGATGAGGGGGAGGGGGGAGGGAGGAGGTGAGGGGTAAGGAGGAAGATGCTGAGGAAGGGAGAGGGATAGAGGGTGGGAGAGGGAGAGGGAGAGGGTGAGTGTGGGGGAGGGAACGGGCGGTAGAAGAGGAAGGAGAGGGAGAGAGAGGAGAGGGAGAGAGGGGGTGGAAGAGGGAGGGAGGGGGAGGGAGAGGGATAGAGGGGGAGGGAGAGGGAGGGGGAGATAGTAAGAGAGACGGAGAGAGTGGGGGAGGCTGCTGTGACACTTCCCTCCACTTCCGGTTCTCGGAGAGGGTTAGACCTCATGGAACGCCCTCGGCGGTTATTTATTCCTCGCCCTCACACCTGTCTCCTCCTCCCACTTCTATTTCATGAAGTCCCGACCTCTTTACAACAAAAACAAAAACAAACGGTATCTCCTCATTACTCATCCGGCCTGGCATTCCCGCATTCCCGGCATTATTCGCAAAAAAAAGAAAGACTCGAAATTCTTAATTCCAAGAGGCGGCGGGGTGTCATGTGCCTGACTTCAGTTCCCAGATCTCCCGCGCTCAAGGCCAGGCGAGGCGAGCGTCATGCGAGACAGGTCCTTGACCCTCGCTCTCCTGACGTGGCCTTGAGACTCACTTTCATCCTTGCCGATTCGCTTTTGTTTTTTTCTGTTTTTTTTTAGGACGAGGTTTATTTGTTATGATTTGTTATGTGTTTGTTTTTCCTTCACGTTGTTTTTGGTTTCGTTTTTGTCGGTTATAGAGGCGATTTCTTGAACGCAAAATAAATTAAGATTCACAAAACTTGCTTAGACTTCTTGTCGTCCCAATGACCTTAAAAAACCTTCGAAACAGCCATATCACAAATCCCATAGGCCTACACGAATTAAATCGCATATCCACATCCGAAATTCACTTCACACACAAAAAAAAAAGAATATACATATATATACGCCTTTTTCCCTCCCGCGAACATCAAAGTTGACATCTTTTGCAGACACGTTCAAGATCACAGAGACGGCGGAGGAGAATTAGTATGCCTAAAGAAAGTCTCTTGCCAATAATCAATAGATAGGCCTTTGTCCAGGCGGTGGATCGATCACGCGAATCATGCGATGGGGCTGGATGGCACTCGGTAATGCCAGTGACTCATTGCTTTTGCTCTGTTGCTCTGTTGCTCTCACTCTCGCTCTTTGTCTCTCGTTCTCGTTCTCTCGTTCTCTGTCTCTCGTTCTCTCGTTCTCTCGTTCTCGCTTTCTGTCTCTCGTTCTCTCGTTTTCTGTTTTCTGTTTCTCGATCTGTCGTTCTCTCTTTCTGTCTCGTTTTCTCGTTCTCTGTTGCTCGTTCTGTCGTTCTCGCTTTCTGTCTCTTGCTGTCTCGTTCTGTTTCTCGTTCTCTTGCTCTTGTTCTCCTTCTCTCGTTCTCTCGTTCTCGCTTTCTCGCTTTCTGTCTCTCGTTCTCTCATACTCTCGTTCTCGCTTTCTGTCCCTCGTTCTCTCGTTCTCGCTCTTTGTCTCTCGTTCTCTTGTTCTCTGTTTCTCGTTCTGTCGTTCTCTCGCTTTCTCTGTTTCTTATTTTCTTGCTCTTGTTCTCCGTCTCTCGTTCTTTCGTTCTCGCTTTCTCGCTTTCTGTCTCTCGTTCTCTCGTTCTCTCGTTCTCGCTTTCTGTCTCTCGTTCTCTCGTTCTCGCTTTTTTGTATCCCGTTCTCTCGTTCTCGCTTTTTGTATCCCGTTCTCTCGTTCTCGCTTTCTCGCTTTCTGTCTCTCGTTCTCGCTTTCTGCCTCTCGTTCTCCCGTTCTCGCTCTTTGTCTCTCGTTCTCGGTTTCTCGGTCTGTCGTTCTCTCGTTCTCGCTTTTTGTCTCTCGTTCTCTCGTTCTTGCTTTCTGTCTCTCGTTTTCTCGGTCTCACTTTCTCGCTCTTTTGGTCTCGCTCTTTCTATGTGTGTCTCTGTTTGTTGGTCTGCCTGTCTATATCCATGTCTCCCCCCCCCCCCCCCCCCCCCATTTTCTCTCTCTCTCTCTCTCTCTCTCTCTCTCTCTCTCTCTCTCTCTCTCTCTCTCTCTCTCTCTCTCTCTCATTCCCTCTTTCTCTCTCATTCTCTCTCTCT
>NC_061829.1:39935624-39938124 GCF_019202785.1 Penaeus chinensis
TTGCTGGATTTTAAGAGGTGGACGTTGACGAAGGCGGAACAGTACGAGGGTTGTGCCACTTGTGCAAAGTTTATGGTGGAGCTGCCGTTGTCTAATAAACATTTATCAAGATTGTAGGTTTTATGTAAATATTTTGTTTATTAGTATAAGCCTATAGTAGACCAGTTGGCCTATCAACACACTTATCTGCAAAGGTTTTCATGTGAAAAAAAACTCCATGTCTTATGTTTTTGTTAGTGTTTTTGATTACATGACTTGCTTGTTTGTATTACATTTGTGTTATTTGTTTTTGTTGTACTTTTACCATTATAGTTTCAGGAGAAGAGTTGAGCTCAGTTTTATGGAATTTTTTTTTAGCATATTTGTAGTCTTTGATATACATTACAAGAGTTTTAGTTTCTTATGTCTTTCTTATCTTCTTTCTGTAGGGTTTTGGGAAAAAATAACATATGTTACCAGTGTCGTAGGTAGATTTATGTAATCTTGGTAGTTTTTCTTTATGTTTTTGCTTCAGTTTTATTTATCATTGTCCAGTGTTATCTTTTCAAAGGTTTATGTTAGTAATTTCTGTACTTGAAGTTATTTAAGTCTTCACTGCAGATTTCATGATTATAGAGTGAAGCATCAGAAGCAAATATAATATTTTTTGTCATTTTATACCATTGTGTAGTTTTTGAGAAACCCTACTTGACCCATTGCCACCAGGTACACGTCTTGTAGTTTTTTTGTACTTTTTTATTACATATAGATGGCTCCGTGGTATCTCAAGGCATTCCTTTACCTGGCCCTCAGTTAAATTTTTCATGACATGTTACAAATCCATATTATGATTGTGATTGTAACCATTATCATGAGTGAATTATGATTATTTTAATGTTTTTTAACAATAATGATAGCAGTAGAAATTAAATTTAAAGTTGTCAGATAACTAGGAAGAGGGGGAACAGGTGAGCTTAGGTAGGACTAGTAATTGAGTCCTCAGTGATTAAGCGCTTATTGAGCCATCTGTGTGTACACAAAATAGAGAAACTAAGATCACAGTCACAGCACCAATGGGTTAAGACTTTTAGGACATAATCTGTTGAAACCTTTTCTTGACTAGTTTGTCGCAAATCATAAAAGCTATAAGTTGAATTCTTCTAGCTATTCTAGGTAGCTGGCATGAGCCTATGCAGAGTGAATGTGGAAATTATGCCATCACAACGGGAAATGCATTTATTGTGGGCATTTTGGAGGCCCTAGTACACTGATTCCAGATTCCAGAATGCTGTAAAAATACTAGCTGAGAGTAGATTTTTGATTAATCTGAATGACTTAATTAGACTTAATTGTTTAGAATTAGCAGCCTTAAGAATAGAATGTAAACATGAAATGGTTATAGAATCAGTGTTTGTACAGCTACAGCTTTCCTTTGTATTTATTTCAAATTTCTAATGCTCCTGTGTTCATGCTCTCTTCCTACTCTGTGCAAGTTTGGACTAGTAGACTTCCGACAGAAATGTTTACATCTGATTACTGAATTTAGGAATGGAATGTTATTTTACTTGATATTGTGGCATTTGTTTATTTTCTGTTTTCCTTTTAGAAGTTGTTTTATGAAGGATTTTCCTGTAGTTAATGAGTCTTGTAATTAAAGGTATATGGTTATTAATTGTTATTTTATGTGACGGATGTTGATTGTCAGTATTAATGAAGATTGTTTTATTCTGCTTATATATTAATTTTATAGTGTTATAGTCAGTGTATTGTACTCTTCTCTATTATTCTGTTTGCTAACATCCTTTGGAATGAGCATGAAGCCTTTTTTTTCTTTCTTTTCTTTTCTTTTCTCGTCTCTTCTTTTCTGTTTTCTTTCTTTCCTTTTCTTTTCTTTCTATTTTTTTTTCTTTCTTTCTTTTCTTTTTTGACATTGAGACATATAGACACTAAGCTCAGTGGAATGATCTTGCACACCCACTCACTCACAGATGCACTTACTCTCACACACATGCACACACATGTACACACATGTACACACCCTCACAGACACATCCCCGTGCGTGCACACACACACACACACACACACACACACACACACCACACCACACCACACCACACCACACCACACCACACCACACCACACCACACCACACCACACTTCACGCACACATACACACTGCATGCACGCACGCATGCATACACACACATATACTCAGATGCACACACACACACACACATCCACAGTTACACACTCGTATGCACAGATAAATACACTCATATGCATGGATACACATATATATACATACATACATACATACATATACATACATACACATACATACATATACATACATACATACATATACATACATACATATACATACATATACATACATACATATACATACATACATATACATACATACATATACATACATATACATACATACATATATACATATAGACAAACACTCACACAGGTATTTTCACATATACAAGCACATCAAGGCCTACATACATA
>NC_061829.1:39943124-39958124 GCF_019202785.1 Penaeus chinensis
TATAATGTCATAAACATTAGTAACAGCAAAATAAGACAACATAAAATATATTTGTAAATCAAAGTAAAGGGTAAACAGGCGAGACAGGCAGTACTCGTAACTGGCTCACTGGTGACTTAGTACAAGTGTAGCCATCTATTTGTAAAGACAATCAAACAAGTAAACTCACAGTGGCATGGCATGTATGTACATTCCATGCCCGTCGGCAACGGGTTAAGCAAAGAGGAAATTATAGCAATGATTACTAATAAAGGGTATCAAATAAATGGTAGAAATAAATAAGAATAATACTCTGTAATGAATGGCTATGAAAATTTGGCTGTGCTGTAGGAAAAACTACAATGAAATGTGAAAAAGTGGCCTTTCCAGAGTCTAGTGAGTGAGACAATTGTTCAAATTTTTCACTCTAGTGATATATGGCTCTGTGTGGAGCAGAGAATCCTGTCATGGGCAGGTTCAAATAACAAATTGTGGATTTCAAGGGTCTAGAAAATATGACAGACTTAAAAACTTTGTAGATTTTCTCCTCCTCCTCCTCCTCTTTCTCTAATTGAAAGATTATTATCAGCTTTTCATTATTTTTTGAAAGAAAATAAAATGATAGAGGATTTTAAATATGGTATATGTTAAAATAAATGTTATGGAAGAGTTTGTTTGTGTTATAGTACATTTACTAAATGCAAGTAACTTTTTAAAAAATATTCTAGTACCTATTAGTTTAGTTAATATCTGTTATAATAGTTATTGAAGTATAATAAACCTCTGCCTACCAATGACAAAAATATTTTCAAAATTCAGGTTGTAAATATCAATTCCCATAGGAGGTGATTAAGCAGTACATACAAAAGAACTAATCCAGCTGGAAATTTTGTACATTTTCTCTTTCTGGGTCTCATTCCAGATGACATAATTTTTTCTCTTTCTTTTTTTTTTTTTTTTTTTTTTTTTTAGGATACATTTCCTCTTGGTTATTGACATTTACTTTTTTCATTTCAGCCACTTGTCAAAAACAGTAATGGGATGGAGGAATGCGAGATCTGCTTTCTTAACATGCCTTCTGCGGTAAGTTTTGCTTTAAACTTTAAAGGATTATATAAATGGAAACTTCAAAAAGAGAAATGTAACAAGTAATTGATATAGCTAGAATTCCTATATTTATCTACTTTCCACATCTCTCAGATGATGACAGGCATTGAGTGTGGGCACCGGTTCTGCACCAACTGCTGGACAGAATACCTCACCACCAAGATCATTGACGAGGGCATGGGACAGACGATATCATGTGCTGCCCACCTGTGCTCGATCCTGGTGGATGATCAGACTGTCATGCGCCTCATCACAGATGCCAAGGTTAAACTCAAGTACCAGCATCTCATCACCAAGAGCTTTGTAGAGGTGAGTAAATCTGAGCCTTTCACAGTCATGTCTTGGTGGGTGTGGATTATTAATGATAAGATCTAAGGAAAATAGATTCATATGCAAAACACATTGAGCACAAACTTATTTACTTGGTATTGTGACAGGTTATGGACAGACCCTTTCAAAATTCCTGATTCATTCCAAGTTAAGGGTACACAGACTTTTTCTTCCTCCTTTTGTACTTGATTACAGTCTAGGCAACCTTAGGGGGGGGTGTATTTTACAGGAGCATATGAGAGTATTCAGACATTAGAATATTCCACAGAATAACTTAAGAATATGTTACTAACATTATCAAACCTACGTAAAGGCATGGTAGGATATGCCACTGTCAGTCACTTTGCATGACGTGTCTTGTAGGGGTCATAAGGTTGTCCTGCAATGTTTTAGTACTAAACAAGGCAATATCAAGTATTGTAAATCTAAAACTGCCTACACTGTGGGCTCAACCCAGCATGGGTCAGTATTTTTTCAGGGTACTGTACCATATCAAGTCAGGGTAACCAGTTCAGATTCGTTAACCACATGCCGCTGGGGAAAATGTTGTACTCATATTTAAATTTTTGGTGGAATGTCTCTTCACATAGAGTGCTCTGCTTGTGCTTAGCCACAACGGAGTCAATTAGTAGACCTTGTGACCTTACCTGATGTGAATTGGTGGGAAAATGTATTTTTTGCTAGTGCTATGAATATCGATGGTGTTATTTTATTATAAACATTATAATTACTTTAATGTTATAAACATTAGTAACAGCAAAATAAGATAACATAAAATATTTTTGTAAATAAAATAAAAGGGTAAATGGGCAAGACAGGCAGTACTTGTAATTGGCTCACTGGTGACTTAGTACAAGTGTAGCCATCTGTGTGTAAAAACAATTAAACAAGTAACTCACACTGGGCATGGCACGTATGTAAACGTCATGCCCATCGGCATTGGATTAATTTCTCTTATAGCTAAAGATATAATAAGATTTGAGCATCAGCATGAAAGATTATCATAATTCTACTTTCTGTAAGAGATTTTATGTAGATTTGGACTGGTATTACCAAGTGCTTCTCTCTGTAAATCATTTAGGAATATGATTTGTAGATGGATAAAAATCTAAGTAAAATGATAATTGTAAAAATCTCTCTTCAGTGTAACCGTTTATTGCGCTGGTGTCCATACCCCGACTGCAACTATGCGATTAAGGTGCAATATCCAGATGCCCGGCCTGTCATGTGCAAGTGCCGCAAGGTGTTCTGCTTCAATTGCGGAGAGAACTGGCATGACCCTGTGAAGTGCCACCTCCTCAAGCGCTGGATCAAGAAGTGCGATGATGACTCAGAGACCTCCAACTGGATTGCTGCGAACACAAAGGTAGGAGTTAATGAGGGTTACGCTTGTTGATATGAAGGCTTGGGTCAACTTGGCTGCAGTGATGTCAACCACAAATGTATTTGATTGCCATGAAATTACAAGGAGTGACAGCAGTAACTTTTTGCAACATTGGCTTCCACTGTTTAGTAACTGATGCAAAATATATTTATCTACTTTTTAAATTCAAGTTCTACAAATGCCAGAGATAAAAAATGGCTTTATTGAAAGCTGAAAATACTGAGCTTTAGTGTATATCCATCACCATAAATCATTTGCAACATTATCGTAAGGCAATTCTCCTTCATAAAACTCTGATAAATGAGACCTGATCATGTAAACGTGTACCATTCCAGGAGTGTCCAAAGTGTAAAGTGACCATCGAGAAAGATGGAGGCTGCAACCACATGGTGTGTAAAAACCAGAGCTGCAAGGCCGACTTCTGCTGGGTGTGCCTTGGACCCTGGGAGCCCCATGGATCTTCATGGTGGGTGTTTTTTTATTATTAATTTTATTTAGTTATGTATTTGGTGGTGGTAGTGATTATCATGGTAGGCTGTTAGTTAATGTCCTTTTATATATATATATATATATATATATATATATATATATATATATATATATATATATAAATTTTAATGATTTTTTGAGCTTGTCACTTTTTGAGTGAAGTTCTTCTTGAAGAGCTAGGGTAAACTGAGCCTTTTCTCTTTCTTTTCTTCACAAAAGAGTATTGCAGAAATTGTTATTTAACATGTTATTAAATTTTTCAGTATTTAATGTGTATTTTTCTTTCTGTTCTTATGTATGTGTGAGTGTATGTATGTATGTTGGGTATGGGTTGGTTGAGGTGGAGCCATGCATGTGTCTGTATTATATATAAGTTTTTAATAAAAAAACAATTAGTTACTGCAACAACTATTTGAAATAATACAGAAATAAGACAGAAATTATAATGAATAAAGATGAAAATCCTAGCATTGCATTAGCATTTCAAGTATAAAATAGGATGAACAAGTCAAGCTGTTGTCATTCTTTTTGCAGTCTTAAACACATGGAGCTTTTGAAATATCCAGGCAACATTGTCTTGGCTTCCTGACCCACTGCACCTGAAGAGGCATATAGACTTGAATGAATAGGGCCAAACCTACTATCATATATTTATATGAATACCTTAAAATGAGAAGTATATAAATGAAAGACCTAGAAATACATTTGACAATACTTCCACTTACTTCATTTATATCTGTCTTAGCATCTCCTGCTCCACCTGAGAAGGTTATTTCATCAAGGTTTTAGAAAAGGAGAAGCTGCTCATTCAAGATTAGGTAGATCTTAACGGTAAGTTCTTTCCTCTCCTTCACAGGTACTCGTGTAACAGATATGATGAGGACGAAGCCAAGCAAGCCCGAGATGCCCAGGAGAAGTCCCGTGCTGCCCTCCAGCGCTATCTGTTCTACTGCAACCGCTACATGAACCACATGCAGTCCCTCAAGTTTGAGAACAAACTCTACGCAGCTGTCAAGGAGAAGATGGAAGAGATGCAGCAACACAACATGTCTTGGATTGAGGTAGGATTTCCATGTTTTGCAGAAAGAAAAAAATTTTCTTTTCCTATAGTGATACATAACTGTGTTTAACATATGTGAGAAACTTGGTTTAGTGACATTAGTTGCACAGAGACTAATCTAAGTTTAATTTTCAGGTTCAGTTCCTAAAGAAAGCAGTTGACATTCTTTGCGATTGTCGGCAAACTCTCATGTACACGTATGTGTTTGCTTATTATTTGCGCAAGAACAACCAGTCCGTGATATTTGAAGATAATCAGAAAGATGTCGAAAGTGCCACAGAAACGCTCAGTGAATATTTAGAGCGTGATATAACCCAAGAAAATTTGGCTGATATCAAACAAAAAGTTCAAGATAAATACAGGTTAGTAATTCTTGGCTCTCTTCTTGACAGATGTTTAGTCAGTTTTAATTGTGGTCAGTATCATCCCAGAATAAGATATTTCATATTTTGTTTTCATCTTGTGTTTTTCAAGTATCATTTATTAGTCCAATAAAAAATTACTGGTTTGAAAGCCCCATGTTTTTTTATGTGAAGATTTCACTGTAATTAATGGTTTTCATTGAGAAATGGCATTGAATTTCTTTATTTATTGATTTTAAGAAATAACTTACAACTTCTGTGGATGCTACTGTATACAGAAACTAATTTTAAAAGAAAGTCTGTAATGTTGTGCATTCTGTTTCTGCAGTAGTAGAGAAAGAGAAGGGAGAAGGAATAATTCTTGTTTTACAACCATTCAGTGATTTGCATTGCAACATCATTGCATATTTATAAAATAATCATGGAAGTAGGGTATCAGATAAAGGAAATAGCTGATGTGGGTTAGTGAAGTTGATCATCCAAATGTGAGTCTTGAAATTTAGGGATGTTGGGCACTGTATTCTGTTCATTAACCATAAAGACAGCTAATTAAAAAAATGCAGCTTCATAGACATAGCCATCGACTGGGTAATTCACAAGAATGCCACACATTCAAATCAAAATTACCATCCACTGCCGTAATGCTCAACGCAGCACCAGAGGAATCACAATATCATGTAGTTCCTCTGTGCTACTTCCTGTAAACAGAACGTCAGGGGTGGTATTCATGAAAGGTCTGAGCCTGTTCTTAGCAGTTTTCTCCGGTTTATGCCATTGCCATATCTCAAAGTTAATGCTGATAACAGAATGAACACTCTATGAAAATAATTGATTGCAGTAATGTGTTAAAGCTACATACTGCAATGCATCTTCAGTAATTTCATTAGAATTAGACATTTTATATATTTAGCTAAAATTTGAACAGCTATTGTTGTAATTGCATCAGCTGTGAAGCCTGGTGGTGCCATATGTATTTTCAAATAGAAAATTGCTGTAAATATGTAGAAAATTGATAAATTATTGTTTGACAATAAATTAGAATGGGCCTCCAAAGTAGATCTGCGATTACTGATGTGTGATTATATTCATGTCTTTGACTCGGCAAATTTGTCTACGACTCCCCACAAAAATGTCTTTGGTAGATTTTATTTAAGACCCAGTCAAAGTTTTAGGACAGCTGTGGAAGTGTCTCATGTGCCTAACAGCTGTCATTAACCCAATGGCGCCTGGTATAGCAAATTAAAAAAGAAACTCTACGCTCTGGCGAACGGCGGCAGCGCGCCGACTCCGAGCGCGTGATATCGGTCCATCAAGCCGAATCATTGCCTCGGGGCGTTTTGGCGCGGCGCCGCTGCGGACAGCCGCACGCCGCACATCGTGCGTATTGTTATGACGGCGATAGCCGTGACCCGTCGCCATTGGGTTAAAACTACAAGGCAATTTTATACAAATTTGAAGATAATTCTGCATTGAAAAATAGAAAAAACTTAGAAGACCCTTTTGATTTATTTTCAAACATTAACCCAATGCCGCCAGGGAAAATGATTAAAGAATGGGGAAAATGCTGTGCTCTTTTTCTATATTTTTTGTGAAATATCTCTGCACAAAGGTGGCTCTGCTAGTGCTTAGCCTCAAAGGAGTCAATTAGTAGACTTTGTGACACCTGATTTGAATTGGCGGGAAAAATTTATTTTATACAAGTCGTATGAATATCAATGGTGTTATTTTTATTATAAACATTATAATTACTATAATGTTATAAAAATTAGTAACTGCACAATAAGATAACATAAGATATTTTCGTAAATCAAAGTAAAGGGTAAACGGGCGAGACAGGCAGTATTCGTAATTGGCTCACTGGTGACTTAGTACAAGTGTAGCCATCTATGTGTAAAAACAATCAGTGGGCATAGCACGTACATGCCCATCGGCATTGGGTTAATTTAGTCATTTCTTATACTTTACTGATATTTTGTATTCACATCAACAAGATCTGGGTTTAATTTTGTCCTTACGTATAAGGATGTATTTTATTTTAAAAACACATATAGTGGTGCCCTCCTTCACAACTGATGCAATGACAATAAACACAAGGATGCCACATCACATTTAGATATATATTTAATGTGTAATATTACTGTTATGATATAAACAAGATTTATTGCCAATTTACCTTATCACCTTACTACAATAGATTATCAAAATAGAGTTTATTACTATATAAATGTGTATTCTATTACCAGCACTAACTTTGAGATGCGGCCAATGGGGCAAAGCATAGATAATATCACAAAGAACAGTCTTAGATCTTTTGTGAATAGCTGCTACTTGACTGGTGTAAACAGTTACTCAGTTTTTATGCAGTTGTGAGATAAGTAAGGTATGGTATAGTGACTGTTGATGAAATCATATGGTATCAGAAAATTATGAAATTCAGTGATAATATATAGTATAGTGACAACTAATAGTGGAGTCCAAAATGTCAAAACTTATTGAGTGAGTATATTTATTTACAAGTATTGTTCAGAATTTGAATCACTATAATAGGTTTTACAGACCCCATCTTCATAAATTCATGTATTGTAGACCTTTGGATAGTATATAAAATGGTAATTTGATAATTTGTGTGTGTGTGTTGTGTAGAAAATTGACCACTAAAATTATTTGGCTAAAGGGTTAAGATAAAAATATATAACATATTTATGAGAGGGACAATCTGCTGTGTTGTTTATTGTATTGTCAGTAATTCCAATGAGCTCTTAGCAGTAGTCTTTTTCATATATTTCTTACATTCAGATTGGATATTTTTGTTGCACTTTCTGTCATTACAAGTATCAGATTCTCATTTTGATTTTTATAGTACCAAGGTTTTTTACCCTCAGTTTATAGGACTTGAAAGTTTTGAGATCCACTTTACTAAAAGAAGGAACACTTCAGACACAAAGTAAAGTACAGTGCATCAAAATATAAGGTCTCCCAACTCTATCTTGCCAGTGTAAGCAGTTTCTCATAGAGCACAGTGCATTGGGAAAGACATTCTTATTCTTCTCTTCTCTTGCAGGTACTGTGATCAACGTCGTAGAAAATTGCTGGAACACGTCCATGAGGGTTACGAGAAAGACTGGTGGGAGTATACAGAGTTATAAATTATACATTGACCTTGAATTCATATGCACAGGGTGTAAGAATTATTAAGTCATATATCTGCTGAAGAAAAGAAAAGAAAAAAGAGGATTAAACAAGAAAAAATAAAACCTAAAACGAAACATTTGGTTGGACAAAATTTCCGAGATTACTGAGCGAGGAAGAAGCTGAAGGTGTGCTTGTAAAAGAGGATTTTGAGCTTTTAAAGAATTGTAGTCATGACAATTTAATGTTAAACAACTATATACTTTAAAACCATTTATTGAGCAGGGATGGAAAACTTAGAAGCCAATTTTACATTCAATCCTTTCAACACTCGTCGTTGTTCTTTTTTTTTTTCTTTCTTTCTTTTTCATTTCTTTTTTCTATCATTGTTATAATCATTAAGAGACATAATTAGAGACTGTGACGAGGGTTGGATGAGATGATAAGACTAAATTGTTATTGTCCAAAATTACATTCCACACTTGTAGAACCAGACTAAATGCATCAGGATAAGTAGTGGGAACATCTTTCATGTACCGTGATGTAAAACTCATGTGTGCATATATATATATATATATATATATATATATATATATATATATATATATATATATATATATATAAACACACATATATATATATATATATATATATATATATATATATATATATATATATATATGTATGTATTTATATGTTTGTGTGTGTGTTTGTGTGTGTGTATATATGTATATATATATGTGCATATGTATATATATATATATATATATATATATATATATATATATATATATATATATATATATGTATGTATACACATACATACACTATGTATATATATACATTTATATGAAATGTGTGTATGTATATATATTATATATACATACTTTCATTAGTCAGCCTTTTTTGAAACTGCGGTGATGCTATGTATTGTCTTAAACACTGTTTTTATTTCCCCCTAAGTTTCATTTTATTGCTTTGACAATATGCATGGTACAAGGCAACATCTACCAAATAAGGAAACTTGCTAGATATTCTTTGGGTGAAGAAAATTTTTGAAATAGAAAGAAAACAATTGACCATCACAAGAAAATTCATAAATCAAATAAATAGACAGAGAGAGCAAGAGAGAGGAAGAGGTTAGTATTGGTTATTGCAGGTTGGAAAAAGAGATCATGAAATTCAGAAAGAGTTTGGGTATGTCCTGATGAATATATGGCTCATTTCTTACTATATTTGATACCATAAAGTTTTAAAGAATATCATGTGAGTTATCAGAACCCAATCATTGGGAAAAAAATAAAGGTGCAGCATAACCCCTTTGATTATGATCTTTAGTGAATCCTACTTGTTAATAAGGTGCTTACAGCTTCCGTATAAGAAGCATATCCAGATATATATGTATTGCATCAAGAGAATTAATTTCGGATTGGTACCTAGGCTGCTTGCCACCTAGGTTGCATAGAAGTACCTGATTTAAAACTGACTGGAGGAAAATTGGTCATGTTTGATAGAACAGAAGAGAGGTAGTCCTAGGGAATTGAGATAAAGAGCAGTCCTCTCTCTCTCTCTCTCTCTCTCTCTCTCTCTCTCTCTCTCTCTCTCTCTCTCTCTCTCTCTCTCTCTCTCTCTCTCTCTCTCTCTCTCTCTCTCTCTCCCCCCCCTCTCCTTCCCCCTCCCCCTCCCCCTCCCTCTCCCTCTCCCTCTCCCTCTCCCTCTCCCTCTCCCTCTCCCTCTCCCTCTCCCCCTCCCTCCCTCCCTCTCCCTCTCTCTCTTAGAACTATAAACCTTGGCCGAAATATCCATATCACTGTACCTATTTCTTTATTATCTTATCAATGTTTGGAACAAAAGAAATAGGGGTGAGGGTGAAGGGTTTTCGGTAACAAAATTGCCCTATTTTTTGCGTGAACAACTATCAGGCTGCCCTCTTTCTCTCTTGCTCTTTCAGTTACAATTTATACCACCCACAGAATTGTGTAATGTACTCATCACCTATTTATGTGTGCTGCTGCAGCTTTGTTACTAATTTCATTTTTAAAGAATTGAGAATGAATTTGCAGGACTGTCGGGTGAAAATTCTTAACTGTGCCTCAGGTTGAGAAAAATACATATAGGGGAAGATATGAGGGAAAGATTTTAGAACATCTGGATACAGGAAGTTGTAGTTAATAAAATGAATAGTTTTATTATGTTAAGTTTAAATTATACAAGAGAACTTAAGAATGTCAAATGTCCCATCTTGACCATAACCATGAAAAGCAATTGGTTGAGAATACTATTTGAAGAAAAGTATATGTAGAAGAAAACTAAATTCTTCTCTACATGTCCAAAATTACTTGTGGACAGTAAATTTATAAAAATATTATTTTCTGTATTGTATTTCAACCTGGAAGTGGCATCGTAAGGCCTGTAAGAGTTCCAATAAGTCATCCAGTATTATTGGGACCTCTCTTTTATGTAACCAGAGTGTTAGCTGGTATAGGTCATGAAAAGTGGCAAGTGGCTCTGTAGAGGAGTTCACCTTCGTTTTATTTCTTGTTGTCTGTGGTTCTGATATTATTGTATTTTTAGGCTTAACAGATTGATGGTTGCCGTAAGGTGTTGTTTTTTTTTGGCTTTTTATTTTCATGGAGGAAATGATGCTTTCCTATATTTTAATTTAATTAATTAATTTTTTTATTTTGTTTAATTTTTTTGCATTATTGGTCTTCTCTCATGCAGACAATTACGGTTAATTCTTGAATTGTTTATAGCAGTTATGCCTGAAGTATGTTAAAATATAAATAAAAGAATTTTAAAAAATTATTACTTGGAAAGTCTTTACATCAAAGAAAAGCAAGTAATATTACTCATTGGAAAAAAAAAAATTATAGCTTTCTGTGGATAATTGCAAGCCATGTACACACACCTGAAGATGGTATATAGGTATGTAGACGGGTTTAAGAAGACTGTTAGGCTTGGTAATATGTGCACTCTGGATACTTTGTTATGTTTGAAGTGAATGTAACAGAGCATAAGTGAAATTGAATTATGCTTTGCTTAAAGAGCGCTTATCATGTCTTACATAGCGGCTCTGTCTTCAAAGGATGTATTTGTGTTTTTTTCTTCTGGATCTTCTTTCTCTCTCTCAGGTCTCTTGTAATTTTTTTCAAATGTTCATTTGTGTAAAGAATTTTAGTGTTGGAATTTGAAAACACGTATAAACACGTATTTGTTTTCCATTTTTCCAGCCAAGAAAAAAGCAGTTGTATGAAGCACTGCTTAATGTGTCCGTGTAAAACTCATTTCTTTCTTTTAGATTCAAGGTGAATCTGTGATTTTTCAGCAATCCTTGACAGTGCAGTAGATTGCTTCCGCTTAGAGCCAGCTCTTAGTCTGCAGATATTGGGATGTTGGCGATTCCAAGAGTTGTTTAGAGCAGGAAAGTGGTGGTTGTATCATTTTTATTATTATTATTTTTATTGTTATTGTTATTGTTGTTTTTATTTTTATTATTATTATCATCATCATCATCATCATTATTATAATGATTACTGTCCTGATGGTGATAGTTATTGGTATTTGAATTATTATTGTCTTCAGTGTTTTGACTTTTAATAGTTATTTGAAAGTAATATCTTTTTATTAAACATTTTTGGTCACATCTTTGTTATATGGTATATTTTCTGTAGGCCACTGTTATTGTGATTTTCATTTAGTGTTCTCTCTTGCTGTAGCTAAAAGCACCAAGTGGTGGTACTATATTAATAGAGGGGAAAAAACAAAAAACTATAAAAAATAAATAATTATAAAAAAAAGTTTATAAACAAATAGATGTAATGTATCTTTGGCCTGAATTAATGAAGGCCTGTCAAGGAGTGCTGCAACTATAGTGTTTAGAGGGAAAGAAAGTGCTCTGGTTGAACTTGAGAAATATCGTGAAGGTTTATCTTACCTTTTCCGTTCCATCAACTTTTACTTCATCTGCTTCTTTTCCTTCTACTTGTAACTTTCCTTTGTCTTCTCTAGCTTCTCATTCTTCTTATTCTTCTCATTCTTTTTCTCTTTCTTTGATACACAGGAACTGTTCTCTCTCTCGACGTTCTTTCCGTCTCTTAGTTATTTCCAAAGGGAATAAGCTTTATCTCAGTGATGTATTTGCTTAGTATCTTGTATTTATAAGTTGACATGATGGTTATTTTACAGACAGAGTGATAGATCCTATACATAGTATAAATACGATAAGCAGAGAATACTGGTTGGAGATTTTTTCTGTGAGCTGATGCTTTGTTGATGGCGTATGTTGAATGACTCCACTGCCCTTACGAGTGGATGGTTTTAAGAGTGTTCCTCCGTTACATTTGTTGATATTCTTCAGATTTTATGCAGACATTGAGGTGTTATGATAATGTTTTCAGGAGACTTATAAGAAGCATGCAGTAATAATTCTTCCTTTTTTTTTTTTTTTTTTCTGAAACCCAAATCATGATAGATCACCATCTCAGCGGCTCAGAACTTATTTGCAGTTTAGTGTGCGAAGGGCATATCACTAGTGCGTAAAAAAGAACGAATAATAATAACAAAAATTAGAGAGACAAAAGATAAAAAGATAAAAAAAAAGTAGTTAAAAGGTATTTGAACTCTTTTAGGTACACTTGTGAGCATTTTGTATTTACTTATTAATATGTAGTAAAGAAAAAATGAATCTTGTCCTTTAAGGCTAGACCTGTTTTTGTTTTGTCAATTCTTTTCTTCATATTGCATAATTTACACCTACCTGCAGTTACTTATCCTTTTATTTAAATTAAATACAGGTTTTGGTACATGAAGAACTTTAGTGTATGGTAGCTCTAGCATTGTTCCAGTTTCATTCTCGTAGTGTGGAGGGAAGTGGTCAGAAGCGCTCAGTAGTTGGTAGTTACTTTTTCTTTTCTTTTTTTCATAACTTCCCTTAAAAGCAAGAGTGTGTTGGATCAACACGTCTGTACTGACTGTGCATGTGCAAAGACTGTCTTTTGGGATTCGGTCTTCTTTTTGGGATCGTCAGGGAGTTGTCCTTGCTTTGGCAGCCTATAAGGAAGTATGTTTTGAAGAAAATGTTTGAATTTTTAATTAAAAAGTTCTTTGCATTGACTATCCAGCTGACAGAGTAAGGTTGGAAAAGTTTATTTGCTCAACAGATGCCAGATGTTGTATCATCAGTAAGCATGATCAAATACTGTTTAGTGACAGATATTGGTCTTTCTTTTAAACATGGTTAAAAGTAAAATGCCTTCATAGTAATTCAGTTCCTACAAATCAGACTTCATTAGCGCAGAAAGATTTTTAGGGTCAGTACTATACATTGCTCATGTCAGCCATTTTACAAACACACACACAAGAGAAAAAGCATATAAGTATATAAATAAAAATCACTTAATGATAACTGTCCTATTTTTTCTCATGATCATGCCCCAGTCTATGAATTCTTCCCCTGAGCAAAGCATCATCTTTGAAATCTCAGGATAATGTAAATTTATCCCATCTTCCTTTCCTTTATCCCTATCTTGCGTCCACCCTTTCTCCCTTCCACTATCCTTTCCTTATTTTTTTTTTTTTCTTTCTGTTCTAATTCTTTCTTTTTGTGTGTATTAGGAAATTTCTGTGGTATATTGTTTTGTGCAGGGTTAAGTTCATGTTCTTGGAAGAAGTGACCCACCTGGGGATTGAGAGTCCATGTGACAAGGAGAAGGAGTACGTTTAAAAAACAAATAGGCTGCTTTTTTCTCTTCTCTTTTTCTTTTTTTTTTGAAGGGGGGTGGGGGGCTGGAGGGCAATGTCCTACAATAGTCACGTCCAGTGGATAGTTCTAAAGGAGGGCTATGCGGTTGGTAGATATCTGGTGCTTTAAAGACTATACAGCTACACTGTGCATATACGAGTCAAGTTATGTTATTCCTGGGCTGGTAATGACTAATCCTGTCATGTGTTTTGCTTATATCATGAGAATATGATATTGCCTCTTTGCCTTAGCTTCAACTTTATTGTTTGGTTCTCAGTATTAGCATTATATATATATTTTTTTCTTTTCATTTTTTTTTTTTATGATGTACTCAAGACAGATTGGTTGATCTGCTTTTGTCAGAGGATACATGTGCATACATTTAAACAAATAGAGAAAAAGAAAATACATTTTATATATGTAAGGAAAACACACACACTAATAGGCACACAAACGTACACATACACATAGTTTTATATGCACTCGTACACATACATTTACACACAATAAAAGAAAAAAAAGTTTAGTCGCGTTATCCATTTTCACATGCCACACCTCATCACATACACAAAATAAACTTCCTTCCACACTTCCTTTCCTTTATTAGATAGAATACTTTTTCTGTACATATTGTATGATTCAAGTTGAATCAAAGAGTCTGGCTGCTTTTATGCCCTAATGGATATGGTTATTAACTTTGTATTACAGAACCTTGAAGATGCAGTTGTTGTACTCATTGCACACAAATAAGTCCCTAGTCTTGTGTGTGGGCAATGCTTGACCTTCATTACATGCTACAAAACACACTGTTGGATGTTTTGCCATTACTTGTAGGAGGAAAAAATTGGTTGGTCGACAAACAGCTATTGCTCCCTTTTTTTTTTTTCTTTCTTTCTTTTCTTTTCTTTTCTTTCTTTATTTTAGAATTATCACTCAGTTTCTTTTTCTTTTCTTTTTTTCTCTTTAGAATTATAATTGTTTTTATTTTTTTATAGAATTATCACTCAATCTTGATTTCATATGTATACATTAAACACCTGTTCAAACAAACACACAAAGACAAACAAACACACACAAACAAACACACACAAACAAACACACAAAGACAAACAAACACACACAAACAAACACACACAAATGAACACACACAAACAAACACACACAAACAAACACACATACAAACAAACACACACAAACAAACACACACACACAAACAAACACACACACAAACAAACAAACACAAACAAACAAACAAACACACAAACAAACAAACACACAAACACACACACAAACACACACACAAACACACACACACACACACACACACACACACACACACACACACACACACACACACACATTTATTATATATATATATATATATATATATATATATATATATATATAAAGATAGATA
>NC_061829.1:39963124-39965624 GCF_019202785.1 Penaeus chinensis
CATCAGTTTCCTCCTGGGCCACAAACCATGGCTTCTGCTTTTCTACCTTCAAATCTTTCTCCATCCTTTTCTCTCGCACACGTGTAGGTCCTCTACCTTCACTCTTCTTATATGACACTCCACTCCAACACCGTTCCTCTGGTAAATTCCTAGGCGTCATTTTTTACTCCAAACTACCCTGGCGAGACCATATTCAAAGAAAAAGCTCGCCGCTGTCTCCGAATTTTACAAACCCTATCCCATTTATCCTGGGGCTCAGATAGAAAAACACTCCTTCATCTTCATGTCACCTTAATTCTCTCCACTCTAGATTATGGATGCCATATCTACTCCTCTGCCTCAACTTCTCTCCTTGCTCACCTTGATACAATCCATCACTGTGGTCTTCGCTTAGCCCTAGGTGCCTTCCGCTCCTCTCCAGTTGAGAGCCTGTACACTGAATCAGGCATACCATCTCTCTCTCGACGCCGTGCCCTTCTCTCTCTCCGATGTTATGCTCGATTCCACCAACTTCCCTCACTTAACTAACTATCCCACGATCCCTACTTCCTACCTTTGCTTCTTCTCCACGTTTACCTACTCCTTTCTCCACTCGCATGGATACCCTCCTCTACCATTCCCCTTTTCCCCATCTCCGACCCCTCCCGTTCTCTGTCCATTCAGTCCCTCCATGGCTTATACCTTGCCCCCATATTTGCTCCTCTGTCTACCCTGACCCACCAAAATCAAATATTCTTCCTACTGTCCTTCTCACCCATTTCCTTGACCATGCCTCCACTCATTCCTCCAGTATTCCCGTCTACACTGACGGCTCCAAAACCACCTCCGGTGCTGGTTTTGCAGTAATCTTCCCAACTCGTACTTTCAAATACCCCCTCCCTCCTGAATCCAGTGTCCTTACTACAGAACTGTATGCACTCCATTTGCCTTAAAACACATATACTCACTCCCCTCTTCCTCTTATACAATTTTTACTGACTCCCGTAACTCATTAACTCTCATAAAGTCAATACACACGACCAACCCCTTTGTTTGTAAGATCCAGAACTGGTTGTTCTACCTGTCCACACGTGATAAAACAATCAAAATTTGCTGGGTACCCAGCCATGTTGGAATCCCCGGCAATGAACAGGCAGATACTCTAGCACGCTACGCTGCTATGTCCACATCAAACCAACCACGTTTCTCACATATCCCAGCCACGGATTATTACCCACATTTTAAGACCTTCTTGTATAATCAATGGCAATCTTTTTGGTCAAGTCTCCACACTAATAAATTACATACTGTAAAACTGTCAATCTCCTCCTGGTCAGCTCCATTCCATCGGAACAGACGTTGGGAGACGGCTCTCGCCCGCTTACGCATTGGCCACACCCGTCTAACACATCTGATGTCACAATCCGATCCACCCCTATGTAATGTTCCTCTTTCAGTCCCACATATTCTATTGTCATGCCCACGTTTTGAAGCAGCCCGTACCTCTACTTTCTCCCACCTATCCTCCCTACATAGACATCCCAACTTATCAGACAGAATCTCACACTTTCTGCTTTGACAACCTGTTTTCCTTCCTCAAACGCATATATATCCTTCACTTGATCTAACCCTTTACATTTCCTCATCCGACCCTAACCCATTCATTCACCAATTCCTTAACCCAGCTTCAACAACTAATCACTAACCCAACCACCCTTCACTAACATTAACTATAGTGCTACATGACCTTAGATGTCTAGCACATTTATTTTACTTTTAACCATTAACCAATTAACCAATTGCCATCGCTGGTAAACAAACATGAATATCAGTCAGTAAATAATGCATTTCTCGAGTTAAATGCGTTCGTGATTTTCTCACCCTGAGAATAAATTTGTGATTTTGTATATTCATATCATGAAATTCTTGTACTTCACTCATTGATGATAAACCGTATTCATTGCGACAAATGTAGAAAGGGTACGAATTAAAATGAATATCTGCACAATACAAGAAACGTATTTATATAATTTAAAAAAAATGTCTTGTATTGTAAAGGTATTTATTCTCATTCATACTTTTTCTACTTTATTCTCCGCTCTTAGAATTTCGTTCGGTAATATGGACACAGGGACCCCCGCCGATGAAGTTTTATGTATTCTAATTTGCATATTCTCGGTGTATCAGATTTTTGTAGCGGATCTGAAATTAATATTAAATAGATCGTGGAATGCGCGGTCTGTTTCTGGGAAGTCATGAGGTGCGGGTAGCGGGCGACGAAATTTTTCATATCACCGTTTATTAATGCATTACATCGCATATCATTATATTTTGAGTTCATTGTGATCGTTGAAAGAAATGTGTATGAATGTCATTTGTTAGTGATTGCATTATTGTTAATGTGAATAATATTTGTGAGCTCACTCTCACACTCACTCACCATACACACAATCACTCACTCACTCATCCACGCAGAACAAAAGGCATGACAACCTTTCAATAATGCAGTTTGGTTGTTGTC
>NC_061829.1:39970624-39983124 GCF_019202785.1 Penaeus chinensis
CTTTTTCTTTGTCTTAACTTTGTCTCTCTCTCTCTCTCTTTCTTTCTCTCACTTTCTTTCTTTCTTTCTCTCTCTCTCTCTCTCTCTCTCTCTCTCTCTCTCTCTCTTTCTCTCTCTCTTTCTCTCTCTCTCTCTCTCTCTCTCTCTCTCTCTCTCTCTCTCTCTCTCTCTCTCTCTCTCTCTCTCTCTCTCTCTCTCTCTCTCTCTCTCTCTCTCTCTTTTTCTCCTTTTCCCTTTCTGTCTCTCTCTCATGCAAATATTTTTCTCTTCCTTCAAAACCCTTTTGAAATTTCAGGAATATTAAGGGTAATCTGCCCTTCATTATAGCCAAATTTTATTTTTATTGTGGTCGTGTATTGTAAGTACCTCTGCCAGATGCTGGATGAAAGAAGTAGCAACAAGATACTGTTAAAAAATAAAATCTTTCATTTTCATGGTAACAGTTCAGGACCTTATCTTATCACACCTGTTGAACTACGCATTACAGTATCCTTGTGTTCATGACTAGTCAAGTGAATGAATGGACGATGATAATTATGATTTCCTCTATGTTTATCATTATTTATCTTTTTTCTCTTATTTTTCTTTCCTTTTCTTTTCTTGCATATGAGCAAAAACCGTTACATACATATAGATTAAACCTACATAATTTTTCCATAAGATTATATATTTTGTTGTAAAAAAAATTAGGAACATAATGTTGCTATGAGCTGATAAGAACCTGTCATTCAAGAGACACTTTGATAAGAAAGAAACAGATGAACCCAATACGAGTCGGTAGATTTTTCTCGATAATGCATCTCACGGCAATATATTTTTTCTAGCTTGGCTCTGATATCATAGACCACCAGTGATGTGTCTTATGATTATGCATTTTATGATTTTTTTTTCCTTTTCTTTCTTTTTCCCACTTCATTCTTCTGTCCTGTATAATTTTCTCTTGGTGAATGTTAGGACTTATTATTCATTATGTATGAGGATGATTAGATAGATGCTTCTTTTCTTGTTTTTCTTGAATTCATTGGAAAGCTTGATCTTTGACACAATTTATAGCAAGCTCTTAGGAAATGTTATTAAGTAGACCAAAGTCAAAAAAACATTGAAAGGAAGAGAATGAGAGGCAAAAATCCCACTCATATGTTCGTATCTTTTATGGTCATATCTTGTGGACCTGAAAGAAAAGATCCTTTTAAAATCCGACAATTTTCACTATATTCTACTACTGAAGCGTTTGGCAAGAAAAATGTTTTAAAACCGATTTCAAAATAATGATAATGAATTATATAGATTAGTCTTACTTATTTCCTTCCTTATTTGATGTAAGTTCATGCAAGAGGCCTATTAGTGGTTCATGCTTGGGCCTGAGAGACTGTCCTGTGCAAAATTGTATTGTTATTACTGTTTATATTATTAGTGTTGTAATTAATTATATTAATTATTTTATTATCATTATCGCTATTGCTATCTTTATGGGTAATGATATTGACAGCAATAATGGCAATGAATGATGATGATCTTGCCATTATAAATGACAGATTAAACCTAATATATGTTACGTTATGAAATATGATATAGAACTAAGTGAAGTGATAGCCTGAAAGACTATGTGAATATATCTATGTTGTACCTGTCACTATAATGTTCTAATGATTCACAAAATAATAGTCAATTTTATTTTAATAGACAGACAAAATATGAAATAAGAAAAATTAAAATTGAGTGAAAAAATTATTGGGAAAGTTGGATTTTGAAGGATTCTTTCAAGTTTAACATATGCTACTTGACATGAGCAATTTTTGTATAACATTCTTTCAGTGCCAGTTTTATCTATTCTTTCTCAGTATCATACAAAACAAAAGATTAGTAATAACTGATAATTAACAAGAAGAGAGATAAGACTGAAAAAAGAAAGATTGTTATTCCTTCAAGACAATTGTCAAACTATTTATTTTAAGAAATAAATTTGGTCGAATCACTTCAAAGCATGGGGATGGTGTGATGTGGCATTTATTACCCTCAGAATCAGATTTTCTTCCTCAGGTGCCACATCATTATCTAAAACTACGATAGGCTTTCTACTTAAGCAGAAGGCAGGCCACTGGTATTAGTGGTTAACCCAATCAGTGCGGGTGGCAAAAATACAAATGCCAGTAAAAGTTCTACTAAAAGTTCATCTTTTGTCTTTACACATAGATGGCTCTACAAGTGCTTAGTCATCAAGAGTCAGTTATTTGTCTTACCTGTTTACTGTTTTCCTTTATTTTTTGAAAGTTTCATTTGTATTATTTTATTGCCTTTAATGTTATTAATATTTTGATAACAATTTAGTAATCATAATGTCAATAAGAATAATAACAATATCAGTATTAATAGTATTAGAAAGAAAAACACTTTTTCCCACAAATTCAAGGAATGGGGAAATCAGGCATAGTCACTAGGGCCTACTGATAGATTCCTTGGTAGCTGAGCACATGTGGAGCCATCTGTGTGTAACATAATTCACAAAAAAAATACAGGGGACAATATATAAACCCATAGGCATTGGATTAAAGTAGTTATGGATAGTAGAAACAAAATTGATATATTGGGACTATACTGTTGT
The DNA here is from genome assembly GCF_019202785.1 of Penaeus chinensis. NCBI lineage: Eukaryota > Metazoa > Arthropoda > Malacostraca > Decapoda > Penaeidae > Penaeus > Penaeus chinensis. The sequence goes on from NC_061829.1 coordinate 39,973,227, forward strand.
CTGTGTGTGTGTGTGTGTGTGTGTGTGTGTGTGTGTGTGTGTGTGTGTGTGTTTGAGTGATTTGTTAGGACATATATGGCTATTCTTTGTTATTTACTTTTATTTTATTACCCGGAACAAAATTTGGATTAATAAGTAGTTTTTTTCATTGGTTTATCTTAGTTAAAAGAAATTTAATGGTCCCCCCTTTCTAATAAAAATTAACGGTATTTCATTACAGCCTTTCAGTGGAGCATACTACAATCACTTTGCAGTTGGAATGTATCAGTGTGTTTGCTGTGGTACAGATTTGTTCAGGTAAAAGCTTTATTATTGTACTGATTTCTTGTAGTAGGTTTAATTTGTTGAATGTAATATTTTTTGTGTATCTAAATTATATTACTATTTATAAACTAGGGATGCTATAAAAAAAAAAAAATATGTGAAATATATACATTTATATGTCCATAATTTCCTTTGTGTATATATTTTTCCCTTCTTTCACTTTCTTTTTTTTCTGTTCTCTTTCCAGTTCTAAGACAAAGTACGAGTCAGGCAGTGGCTGGCCCTCCTTTCACTCAGCCGAAGGCAAGTCTCTCGGAGAGGCTGCCACTGAAGTCGTAGAAACACGTACCGACACGTCTCACTTCATGGTGCGAACAGAAGTCCTCTGCAGAAAGGTACTTATTGATACAAGTCCTTTATTGTTTTTAATTTCTCTTTTTTATTTGTTATATTCTTTCAGCATGTTCATTTTTTTTTCTTCCTCTTTATCACCTCTTTAAGATTTTATGATGATATTATATATTTGAGTTTTTGGTTACTGTTAGTTTTAGAATTATTATTAATAACAGTATTAGTAGCAGCAGTAGTAGTGTTAGTACTGTTATTATGGCTTTTTTTAAAATCTTTTCTTACTTTAATTGCCTTTTCATTATCTCAATTCTATAATCTCATTTACTTATATACATTTATTGTTATATTTCCCATGTTAAGTTTATTTTCTTTTGTTCAGTTCTTTGTTGTTATTTATTCAATTAGACATTTGAGATGCTGTTGATATTCCTATAGCAAGAATAGATAATAATGATTGAGTAGAAATAAAGAATAGCAATTGCTTAGAAATTGATTATATAAATTAGATATAGATAGGTAATGACAGGAAAATAGAGACAAGAACACAAAATTAATTACTAATAATGAAATATAAGTTATTAACCCATTGGATCTGGGTGCTTCACTGCCTGCACATGGCCCAGAATCCAGGCATTAGACTTACTTGAGTGTCTACTCTCATGGATGTGTGGCTTGTAGGCTGAGCACACATGAAACACCAATGTGCAGTGTCAAGACTCCTTGCCTCCCCTTTGCCATGTTATGTCTTTTTCTACATAAGCTTTTTTGCTTTTTTGCCATTTTCCAATGTCTGTATTTGTCGTCTGATATGTTGTATCCAGATGGTAATAGACTGTTTTCCTTGCACAGGCTCCATATCATCTCTCTAGGTGGTCATAACTCAGTACATTAATAATAACAATAATTACTGTTTTGCTATTTGTGTCATTTTGAAATTTTAGTGTTATATTCAGTTTTCTGTGGTATGCCTTGCACTGCTGGTCACGGCAGGCAGGAATAAAATCCTGAGCATGGAAATAATTTCATCCCTGGAGTCATTGGTCTTGCAGTCATGGCTGACAGATAGTACACTCCACACTCTTTTACCAATAGGAATAATGCATGAGTCCCTTTCTAAATACCCACTGAGTGTAATCACCCTCCAAGAACTTTGTGCACTAATGGTGAGTCATCCCTATATATCCTTGACTTCAGCCGAAATCTCAATTTTTTCGATGACAGCATGTTCATATCACCCACTACTTTGGTCAAATATTTTCACAACTTGCTGGTCACATCATCCAGATCCATGTGGTTAATACTGTACTAATTAAATAGAAAAGAAAGTAAACAAGCATTGGTAACAACATAAAGGTAATAGAAGGTACTAATAATAGGAGAGTAGCATTATCAATGATAAAGTTCTCAAAATTATACCCTCATAATTTTCAGTGCGCAGCTCACCTGGGTCATGTTTTCCCCGACGGGCCAGAACCAACTGGACTCCGCTACTGTATCAACTCTGCCTCATTGAAGTTTGTGCCAAAGAAGATGAAATAGGCTCAGTTGTCTACCAATTTTGTTGTTGTTGCGGGATTTGTGTTTAACCTTGTTACCTGTTATGGAAGGGGTTAGTGTGTTTAGATTGTGTAATGGAGATGGCACCCACAAATTTGGCTTATTCCTTCTAGCCCAGCTTAGAAATTTGTTATGAAAGGAAAATAGACTGTAAGCTGTTTGTGCCAACAAAGTTTCACATAGAAGTAGTGATTAAAGTTTTCCAAATATAAATTGATAATAAGATCTCTACCCTAGAAGTTTTGTATGTTTTCAGCTGTTACTTGCACATACAAATAAGTGCTTATTAGGGCTGTCCTTATTTGATATTGTTACTGGGATTCCCTGTAATATTGTTCATTTAGTGACTGAAAACCACAAGGAATATAAGCGATGAATAATAGTATTTAGTGTTTGCTTAAACAAAATTTAGTTCAACATTATGAAACCCTACCATGTCATGCTACTTAGGTAGATTCTGCTGGTCAATCTAGGTATTATCTGTTATCCTTCTAAAAGAGTGATTTCTCAGGAAAGAAAAATTGATTGTTGCAGTTAGGGAAGTGGTAATGATGCATAGGCCACACAAGCAAGGAATTGGAGCTATTCCTTGTCGTAGATGTTACTACTGTTGAATCCACAGTCAATGCTCAATACTAAATTATATAATTATTGAGGTCCTGCTTGATGAGGACTTGGATGCCTTTCAATCAGCCTATGGAGGAACTGGTATCAAAATAAAGACTTTGACATTACTCTGAAGACTCCAGGTCTAGAGCTTCATAACACTTAGAAGTTGCACAAAGTTCTTGCTGCAAATAGTAACAGGAAGACAGATCCCATTGTTGTACCCAGTTATTTCTACATTATTTTCCATCCCAGGGGATAATGAGTGGCCTGCTTGCCATTAATTTAAGGTTCATGACTAACATTTTTTGATGCTCCAATTTATCATGTTCTCTTGAAAATCTAGTCTGAGCTTCTCAGCTCCTTCACCAATGACAGCCACTGCCTGTTAGTCCACATATTCGAGCAGTCATGCCTAGGCACTCAACTTCCTGTGTTGTGAAGCTTCTGATAGCCTCATTTGCAGACTTACTGCACACGAGATGGTGTTGAAAAGACACAGCACTCACTATTACCTAGCTACTAAACAGATATATGTATTATATATATATATATATATATATATATATATATATATTTATATTCATAGTTGTTTAGAATTTACATGTTACTTGAATTGGTTGAGCAGTCCCCCTTTTTTTTCCCCCCTTTCTTTTTTCATAAATGGGTCACTTTTGTCACAAAAGGAAGAGAGAGAAACCTAATTGCACTTCAAAAGTTTATAAATAGGACCTCAGAAATGTTTACATATGCACAAACATACATACATGCATAGATACATAAATGGAAAAGGTAACTATTTCGTTATAAAACAATGTAGATATTTCCCAGTACAAATTTACAAATTTCTAATGTGTTTAAAGAAAGTTATTTATAAAAAAAAAAACTATAAGTATGATTATGATTCCTTTTGTAAAGGAGATAATGGTCATAGAATGTGAATAAAGGGAATCTGTGATATTAACTAGATTTTAACAGTACTGCAATATACATGTTAAAATTGCCATTTGTACAATGTAAAGACATGTTCTCACAAAAGTCTAAGCAACCAAATTGTTCAATATTATGTTGAAAGCTATAATGAAATTGTAAATATGTTTGTAAAGAAAAATCTAAGGAAAAAAGATTTTACAGTGTTCGTTATGTGCAGTTGAGGAAGATATGACTGGTGAATTAAGTGCATGTAAAAAAAGAACTGCAGTTTGATTATTACGTAAATTATATATTCTTCAATTCCTTTAATTTTAGAATCCTTATGAGGAGGTTAAGTGATTGACAAATCTGTTTTCTGAATTCCCCTGCTGATTCATACAGTAAGATGCATTGTGTCTTTTTGGAATATTGACTAATAGGTTTATTATGGTTAATAATACAGATACCTTTTCCAAGCTTTTTCCCCCCAGTTACAAAACAGGATTTATTTGTAACATTTTATTATCATCTGCTTTTTTCTTTTCTTTTTTTTTTTCTCCTCCTTCTTCTTTTAAGTGCAAGAAGTAAATGATTTTTCCCAGTATCCATTGTGTACATAAAAAACAGTAATATTGGTTGTGATATTGTAAGAAAATCTTGAAATGGCCTTTCTGATAATTTCTCTGCTCAGTCGATTTATCTGCTTTCATAGCATGTTGACTCTACGTTGAAAATGAGATTCCTTATACTGATTTTCATTCACATCAATAATAAATAAGTATTTATTATTCCTTATTTATTTTTCATCTGTTTTTCAGTATTAACACACCATCAAATGACACTGCTTTAAAAAATTTTACATACAAAATTATGTGGTGCTTCTTGCCGCTATGTTCCATAATTGACGCAGATTTTTTAAAATGGTAAACATCCATGTAATTTCACACCAACATAAGAGATAGTTATAAGTTGAGTCTAGATAACTTAAAGTATAAAAAAAGATAACATTACTATACTGCTGAAAGGATTTTTGCAAGAAGCGAATATTGTGTTTAGCTATTTTGATAATGTTTTAAGTATATTTTCTTATTATTTAGTATATTTTATTATTATTATTATTATTGTTATTATTATTATTATTATTATTATTAAGATCCTAATTTTCCTTATAAAGAGTTGGAAGAGAGCTAACTTCTGTCTCGAAGTCTTTCCATTTAGCAATAGTCTTGCAAGAAAGGTGCTTGTGTATGTTTTGAATTGCTGAGACATCCCATGGATGTGTGTAATATGTCTATGTACATTCTTATGTGAGATTTTTTTGTTATTTGTGTCAACAATAAATCATCATCTAGAAAATTTGGTATTATTATTTCCCTTAATATCATTTTTATTCCTTCTCTGGAAAAATGAAAACATGAAAATGCTATCTTTTGCATAAATATTACAATATAAAAGGAATACCAGTTACAATTCACATTATTGGGGAGGCCAGTCAGGATGAGAAGATAAGAAAACTTGTTCATTTTTCTTTTGATATAACTGTTTATATATATATATATATATATATATATATATATATATATATATATATATATATATATATATATATATATATATATATATATATATATATATATATATATATATATGTATGTATGTATGTGTATATATATGTGTGTATGTTTGTAGGGCTGTACATCCTAATGCTAATTTTTGACTGGGCATATCTCAAAACTCCACCTCTGTGTATTAATTCTGCACTATGACCTTCAGTTTTCATTGAAATTGCACTTACTATTTTTTTATTACATGAGTAGTTTGTATGTAGAGGTATAAATTGAAGAAAAGAAGTTGGTCAAAACCCTATAGCTGCGTTACTGTAAGTATTTTTTTCTTGTTCTCTTTTTAATTGCCATTTTCAGATTTTTTCTCAGAATAGATCAGCTTTAGACAGATAATTATTCCTCCAGTTCATAATCATAATTGGTGACTGTGTGACTTTATTAGAGGAGGGATTAGATTAATAACTTTGTACCATTGATTATAGCATAAAATAATGGTAAACAATATCCTAAAGAATTTCTCTTCACAAAAACTAGGCTCACAAAGGTATGAAATTTATCCTTGTAACCTCTTTATCTGAACTATAGTTTCCTAAATTTTGATACATTCAGTATCTTCTTTTCTTTAATTCCATATTCCAAATTTCTAATTTTTTTCCCAAGGTTGTTTGATTTTTAGTCACTATATCAATACTCTTAGCATTTCATTCTAATATTTTTGCCTGGTTATCTTTTTTTTCATCATTTTGTGCAGCATATTTTCCTACAGTCCATTTATTCTTGTCTTGTCTGTCTACACTTACTTTTGTTGCATATTTGTGTTATCTCTGTTCAGCAGTATTTTTCTATAAGTTAATCTTTCTATTTCTATTCATTTCTAGCTTAAAGAGTATTTTCATATACATTCCTCATCATTAAGGTTTATGTGAATTCCCTTTTCTCTGTTTGCTCTTCTAATGACTATTTTTCAAAACAAAAATCAGATGTAAGATAAATCTGATAAAAGGCATTGTCCTTGAAACTGTGCAACAAAATGATGTGGTGATGCCTTTATCATTATGTGTTATTGCCCCATCACTGTTACACTTATGTATAGGAGTAGGATTATATCATAGGAGTATTATGTGACAATGGACATGGGAGGAGAGTATTAGGTGCACGTTGATGGAACATGCTGTTCATGCAACACATACATTACTACACAAGCTATACGAAATTAGTAAATCACTTTCTACAAAATAATCAAGTAGAACAGTCTGGATAGCTTTTAAGAGACATATCTTTTAAGAGGTATATCTTGTTGAAATTATCTTATGATATTCAGAATTAAAAAAAAAATAGAATTATCAGTGTCATTGAGTTTGGTCAAAAGTTAGGAACAAATAGTGAAAATGACATACAAAAAATACTGAAACTCAAGAAATCAAATTCTTGAATCAAGAATCTCTTTAAACATACAGCAAAATAAGGGCAGACAAAGTATGGCTTTACAAGACATAATACAATAGCTTCAGATTTTTTCAGATACACAGTGGAATTATAAACTATCATGAGGGGAAATACAAAGCACAATTTCCTTCATTTACACACTTTACAGCTTAATTTTTTTGTATAAACCCCATTCACAATTTTCTTCTTTGACACACTTTCCTCATTAGGTTTTCTGATGAATGATAAAGCCTCATTTGTATAGACTTTATCTATATTTCACTTTTTTCTTTTTCTTTTATATTCTGAATGAAGGAATAGAATATTGATTATATAATAAAATAATGGAACTCTCAGTTATATGTAATGAATTATGCAAACCTTGATAGTATATTATGTAATAATGCAGTCAGATTTAGTTCATGAAATGCACTTTATATGTTGTATTATTAAGCGGTATAACCACCAGGTTGGCTAAATGCACATAATTTTTATGTTCAAGAAATGATACAAAAGTGTATAATACATTTCTAAATTAGAGAAAGGTGTATGTATAGGAATAAATAACTCCACAGTTCAAGAAAAGCTTTAATTGGCTATTCATCAGAGTTATAGGATTTAATCAAATCAGTTATGTCTCACATTGCGTATTCTTGTTTATATTTTTTGCACATTTGTCACAATAAACCTTTCTTGAGTCTGTGAGTGTATTGTTGATAAAATTAGCACCAAAAACTGAATAGGTAATTTGGATATCTGCAGTATTATCAGTGTAGCTGAAATAAGATTCTTAGGTCGGCTGAATTATGGAATCAGGGTCATAGGCATTTTGCAATCGAAAACATAGGTCAATCATTAAGAATAGATGGATTACCTAAAGTGCTTGTATTTCGATGCCATCACTCATAGAAATGAATGCATGAATTCTCAATTATAGGTCCTATAATTCGCTATTTGAAATTTAACAATGTTCTCTGAGGTCTTCAAAGTTGATTTTAGAAATAAAATGGAAGTAAACTTTATTTAAAAGATAATTAATTTGTATTGGCATATATGCTCTAGTGTTGAATTCAATGTTAGTTTCTTTTAAATGATGAAAAGCAAGTCTCTCTCCCCTGATATTACATGTAACATGACAGTTACAGCTTGTCAAAAATTATATATTGGGTGACAAGGTAATGAAAAGCTTACAGAACTCAAACAGAAATGACAATTTGCTAACTTTGTCCAGTTTCTCATCTAGTTATCTCTTTATTGATTATTTATCTATATTTTATTTATCCATACCCAATGACTCACTTATCTATTTCTTTATCTATCTGGTATCTATTCATTCATATCTATTTGTTTATAAATCATTATATGGCTATATTGACCTAAGTGGAGGCAGGCTTGGAATTAGAATTAATTAATTGTTAGAGAAAATAGACATACCTAATTAGGGTAATAAACTTATCCATCAACACCATCTTTTTTTTAAATAAAACTGATAAACAGCAGTAATTACGATCTTATCTCGACGTGAAATCTACCTATGGACTTATATCGACGGGAAAATATCTACATTGTTTGGTCTGGCAAGCATAATATGTCTTATTTCTTTTGAAATTACTAGCTTCTCAAAAATGTCTTAATTGTCTGGTTGTAGGGAACTAAAGATATTCATAGCTTAATGCACAGATTATAAGTTATGATAAAATGAGATAAGGTCTGAATTTGAAATAAGCCAATTGTAAATGAGAGAGATGCTTTATTATAAACAGAAAAGTCTGAATACTAGATTTAAAAAGCTGAACTTATCATTTAATTATTTGAGTTTTTATTTCTTTCAGTGTTTCTTTGTTATTACAGAGTATTTGAAAAAGTTTATTTAATTCAATTAAAATGGAAAAGGATGCACCAAATGAATGTATGAATCCACACACACACACACACATTTATATGTGGATGTGTGTGTATAAGTTAATATATATATATATATATATATATATATATATATATATATATATATATATATATATATATATATATATATATATATATATGTGTATATATCTACATATAAGTATATATATACATATATATGATTATATATACTTACATATATATATATATATATATATATATATATATATATATACACAGACACACATATATATGTGTATATATATACACATACAAATGTGCGTGTGTGTATGTATATATATATATATATATATATATATATATATATATATATATATATATATATATATATATATATACATATATTCATTTATTTATGCACTTCGAATGTTTGTGTGTTCCAATGCTTTTAACAGTGAAACTCATTTTATGTGACATTTATACCGGAAAGAAATAGAATACGTCGAAATTACACCGTTGGCAACATGAGCGTAAGTTACCACATTTTGAAAATCCCGCCACTCCGGTGCGGGTTAGATAAGCCATGTAAATATACCGTATTGGACATATTATGATGCAAAGATTAATGAGAAATATCCGAAAATTGCTTAGTAATTAATCTAATGAAGTTACTGCAGGACTTGGGATGAAGTTTACAAAGAAGCTCTCACGCGATAACTTCAGTGGGAAGTTACCGTGTGTTATAATTCCCGCCATGGTAACAGCGGTCATGTAAACCTCCGCAAATAAAGTAAAATACACAAATATAGAGATAATGTACTTCTTTATGACCTCAAACATTACACAAATAGATAGTATAATAGCTTACAGATTTATTAGACGAAGTTTGCATCTCCCTTGGATAATGTTTATAGAGAAGCTCTTCTGACTCGAGCCTCAGTGTGACTCCATCATTGAAGGAGTGTTTACGTCCCTCCCTTCGCTCTCCCCTTTCATACTCTCAAAATACACCGAATACAATGCCTATTACACCCCTATCTTTGGTGAGATGATACATGAAAACCTCAGAAACACCAGTAAATCCTATGAATGATGAATAACCGCCACGTGCAGCCTTATTTGAGCAGTTCTCTGGCCATACGCCAAGAGATCCAGCGGTTCGAGTCGGTCCATCCCAGCATCTACGCGATTTATGACATTATTGAGTTAATTCCTGATCCTCTTTTGGCGCAGCAGATCCGGGAACATGTCGTCTGTATCGAAGGTAAGGTGGAAATGGTGATAAATGGTGGAATAAGGAGAGAGAAGAGGGAATTAAATGGAAAAAAGTGACGTTCCCCTTTTTTTTTCTT
>NC_061829.1:39988124-39990624 GCF_019202785.1 Penaeus chinensis
TCGTTGTCGTCCTCCTCTTCCTCCTCTTCCTCCTCCTTCCTCGTTGTCGTCCTCCTCTTCCTCCTCTTCCTCCTCCTTCCTCCTCCTTCCTCGTTGTCCTCCTCTTCCTCCTCTTCCTCCTCCTTCCTCGTTGTCCTCCTCCTCTTCCTCCTCCTTCCTCGTTGTCCTCCTCCTCCTCCTCCTCCTCCTCCTCCTCCTCCTCCTCCTCCTCCTCCTCCTCCTCCTCCTCCTCCCCCCCTTCCACTTCCTATCCCCCATCCCCCTTCACCCTTCCCCTCCTTCCCTATCCTCTCTCCCTCCTCCCGTCGCCCCCTCTCCCCCGCTACCCTCACACGAGTCACGAATCATTGCTTAAGGTGCAGACGGTGGCATGTGTGTGGTTGTTTGTGTCTGTCTGTCGGTCTGTCTCTTTCCCTCCCTCACTCCCTTTTTTCCTCTAGCTTCTTTCTCTCTTCTTTGTGCGTATGTATATATATATATATATATATATATAAATATATATAAAATATATATGTATATGTATATGTATGTGTATATGTAATATATATATATATATATATATATATATATATATATATAATATACATATACACATACATATACATATACATATATATTTTATATATATACATATATATATATATATATATATATATATATATATAATGTATCTAAGTGTCTATATAACCTATAAATGTACCCTTGATTTTCAATAGTTTGTGTGCGTGCAAGAAGCTTTTACATTTGTGTATGCCAGTAAGCCTGTATATTTATATCTGTATATAAATGCATGCATATATATATATATATATATATATATATATATATACACATATACATATATACATATATATACATATATATAAATACACATATATATACATATATATATATTTATATATATATACATATATATATACATATATATATACATATACATATATATATATATATATACATATATATATATATATATATATATATATATACATATATACATATATACATATATACATATATACATATATACATATATACATATATACATATACATCATATGCTCCTTGTACTCCTGGTGGCTGTTACAAAGCAAAGTTCCCGCCGGAAATACGCACAGACACCGTATATACAAATACGAACGAACGCACATACGCGCATATACACGGACACCTGCTCCGGCGTCTTCCTCCTCCCTCCCCTCCTCCTCCCTTCCTCCTTCTCCTCCCCTTCCTCCTTCTCCTCCCCTTCCTCCTCCTCCCCTCCCCTTCCTCCTCCTCCCCTCCCCTTCCTCCTCCTCCCCTTCCTCCTCCTCCCTCCTCCTCTCCTCCTCCTCCTCCTCCTCCTCCTCCTCCTCCTCCTCCTCCTCCTCCTCCTCCTCCTCACCTGTCCGAGGGTTGCGGCCTCTTCGCTAACGTTCCGGAAACCTCGGCTTTCTCCCCTCCCTCCCTCCCTCCCTCCCTCCCTCCCTCCCTCCCTCCCTCCCTCCCTCCCTCCCTCCCTCCCTCTCTCTCTCCCTCCCTCCTGACGTTCGCGTAACTCGTTGGGGGATAATGTTTCTTAGGGAAATGGAGCTGGATTGAATGCAGGGGGGTGGATAGACAGTACGTGTGTACGTGTGTGTGTGTGTGTGTGTATTTGTGTGTGTGTGTGTGTGTGTGTGTGTGTCTGTGTGTCTGTGTTTAGGAGGGGGAGAGAGAGAGAGAGAGAGAGAGAGAGAGAGAGAGAGAGAGAGAGAGAGAGAGAGAGAGAGAGAGAGAGAGAGAGAGAGAGACGGACCAACCGACCGACCCATAATACGGATTACAGACGCACGCAAAAACGACATCCATCAGTGATTCGCGAACATTTCCTTCCCAAGGTAAAGCGGTGAGCTACGCAGTCGGAATGAGGGAAATTTGCAGTGGAAACAATGTGTATTTTGAGTACGTAATAGTGTCATTACGGAGGGTAGTAATTTGACGTAGTCGTTTGGGCGGAAGACGAGGGGAGAGAGGGAGGCATGGGCGGGGAGGAAGGGAAGAGGGAGGAAGGGAGGCGGGGAGTGGAAGAGGGGGGAAGGGATAGAGGTGGGGGCTAAAAAGGGGAGGATAGGGATGGAGGGTTGGAAGGGATTGGAAGAGATAGGAAGACGAGGGAAGGAGGGTTGGTGGATGAAGGTGGGGGATACAAAGTCGAGGGGGTGGGAGGGAGGGAGGAAGTGGAAAATATGGTTGATAGAGGTAGGGGATAGAAAGGGGAGGGAGGGAATGGAAGGGAAACGTTGGAGTTAAGAAGGGAGGGAGTGAAAAGAGTGGATAGAAGTGGGGGATAGGAAGCGGGGGAGTGAAAGGGATAGCGGATGGAGGTGGGACGAGGGAGTGAGGGGTGGTAGGAATGTTGGATGGAGGGGGGGGATAGGAAGGGGCAAAAGAAGGAAGGAGAATGGATGGTGGATAGAGATGGAGCGTGGAAAGTGGAGGGAGAGAAGGAGGGAGAGGCGGGATGCGAATGGAGGGGGGGG
>NC_061829.1:39998124-40003124 GCF_019202785.1 Penaeus chinensis
CTTTCTCCTTTCTCCTTTCTCCTTTCTCCTTTCTCCATGCTTCCTAACTCTCCCCATACTTTTTAACACGCTTAAGAGACGCCCGCCATGGTGCGCTCGTCATCACGGTTAGTCAGGTAGTTTGCACGGTCATTGCATTTCATTTGTCATTGTCGTTGTTATAATTGCATCATTTACCTGCGATGGCGGTGATTTTGTTTGCTTTGTCTCGTGAAAGGTTCGGTAGATTTTAATGTTCATTTAATTATTGAAAATATTGATTTCCGTTTGAGAGAGAGAGAGAGAGAGAGAGAGAGAGAGAGAGAGAGAGAGAGAGAGAGAGAGAGAGAGAGAGAGAGAGAGAGAGAGAGAGAGAGAGAGAGGGAGAGGAAGGACTGATTGACAAAGGTAAAAAAAACACCAGAAAAGAGAAAGAGACAGACAGGGAGGCAGACAGTCAGGAAGTTAAAAAGGCAGACCGATGGAAAGATGAGTTTAGCGTAATGCAATATTCACGGGCTCGAGGCTGGCCAACATGTGTTTTCCTGTATTTTAATGGCAGTGGAAATAGGCCTCTTTACGGTGGCTCTGTTCCGTGATGTAGACGCACTTACGATTATAGTATGCTTGCTTTAGTTCGTTTAGTTTGTTTTATCTCTCTCTCTCTCTCTCTCTCTCTCTCTCTCTCTCTCTCTCTCTCTCTCTCTCTCTCTCTCTCTCTCTCTCTCTCTCTCTCTCTCTCTCTCTCACCCTCTCACCCCCCCCCCCACACACACACACACACACACACACACACACACACAACACACACACACACACACAGATAGATACATATAGGTCTATACACATATACATAACTATCTATCAAAATGTTTGCCTAACCGGCGTCATTTTACATCATAAAAATAAAGAAGTAAAGTTATGTGTTAAACTAAAATGTGATTCACGAGAATACTGCAGAGAGGAAATGGAAGTGGAAGGAAAATGAACAAATAAAATATGTGGATACATATATTGCTTGAACTGAAAGGAATAAAGGAAAGTGGTAATTGAGTAATACGAGGAAAGCAAAAATATGGAAATGAAAGGCAGTGAAAGAATAAGTGTGTGATAAGTGATGGAATTGATCACAGTGAAATACCTAGATGGAAATGTTTATTGTTTGCATTAAAAGGATTCAAACGAGAAAGTGTAGTTAGGTATCGAAAGAGTGTAATGATGAACAGAAAGAATAAAACTGACGAAGTTAGATAACAAATAATGAAATTGAAGGTTGAAAGAAAAGAAAAAGAAAAGAGTGATATCAGGAAATGAAGAACAAGAAAATAAGATAAAAAAGGAATGAAAACTTGGATTATGCTTAGATGTAAAGACAATTTGAAAAATAAATAAGCAAAGAAAATCAAAGAGAAAGAAAAAAAAAAAAGAATAGGAACTAAAATACTGGGAAAGCAATATCTGTCTCATTAAAACGAAATATAAAATGGTTACAAGAACAGCCTTCTTTTCCTCCCCCCCTCCTCTTCCCCCTGCCCATACCCATACCCTAACCCACGCCATCCCATCCCATCCCACCTCCACCTGTCACCCACCCTCATCCAGCCCTTCCCTTCCCCCTCCCCGTTCTCCCTCCCACTTCACTTCCACTTCCACTTCCCCTCCCTTTCTCTTCCTATCCCTTTTCCCTTCACCCTTCTCCCTTTCTCCCTCCCCTTCCCCTCCCTCTCCCTCTTCTTCCCCCTCCTCCCTCTCCATCTCCCTTCCCCCTCCTCCCTCTCCTTCTCGCTTCATTCCTTTTCTTCCCTCTCCTCCCCCCCTTCCCCCTCCTTCCCCCCTTCCCCCTCCTCCTTCTCCTTCCCCCTCTTCCCTCTCCTTCCCCCTCCTCCCTCTCCTTCCCCCTCCTCCCTCTCCTTCCCCCTCCTCCCTCTCCTTCCCCCTCCCCCCTCTCCTTCTCCCTCCCCCCTCTCCTCCCTCCCCCCTCTCCTTCTCCCTCCCCCCTCTCCTTCTCCCTCCCCCCTCTCCTTCTCCCTCCCCCCTCTCCTTCTCCCTCCCCCCTCTCCTTCTCCCTCCCCCCTCTCCTTCTCCCTCCCCCCTCTCCTTCTCCCTCCCCCCTCTCCTTCTCCCTCCTCCCTCTCCTTCTCCCTCCTCCCTCTCCTTCCCCCTCCTCCCTCTCCTTCCCCCTCCTCCCTCTCCTTCCCCCTCCTTCCCCTCCCCTCATTTCTCCCTTCCCCCTCCCTCCCCCGCCCCCGAAATAACGCGGAAAGCGTGTCCAGTCCCCGATGACAGAGCGCGGACGTCGTCGCGATTCGGCCGTCGTTATTCGGACTCCCCGACGCCGGTTACCGAGGACTCCACTTTGGCCTCGAGATCGTGACCGCACTCCCACAGCGGCCGGGGTGTGGGCGTGGGCGGGGTCGGGGCGGGGGCGGGGGCGTAGGGATGGGCGGGGGCGGGTCGTTACCGGTAGTCGTTATTAGTCGCGAGGTGTCGGGGAAATATCGGTCGGGACGGGGGAAGGGGGGGTATGGTGGAGGGGGGGAAGAAGGTTGGAGGAATTGAAGGAGGGCGGTGGAGGTTCTCCTTCTCTCTTATACCTCTTCCTTCTCTCTTTCTTTCTCTTTCTCTTCCGTTTCCTCACAAACTTCTTTCTTTCTCTTCCTCTTTCTTTTCCTCACAAACTTCTTTCTTTCTCTTCCTCTTCCTCCCTTTCCCTCCATCCTTTCTCCCCCCCCTTCTCTCTCTCTCTCTCTCTCTCTCTCTCTCTCTCTCTCTCTCTCTCTCTCTCTCTCTCTCTCTCTCTCTCTCTCTCTCTTCTCTCTCTCTCTCTCTCTCTCTCTCTCTCTCTCTCTCTCTCTCTCTCTCTCTCTCTCTCTCTCTCTCTCTCTCTCTCTCTCTCTCTCTCTCTCTCTCTCTCTCTCTCTCTTTCTCTCTCTCTTTCTCTCTCTCTCTTCTTACCTCTCCCTTCTTCTTCCCCCCCTTTCCCTCTCCTTCTCCCTCCTTCCTTGTTTCTGTCTCCATTTCTCCCATAGCACCCCCCCCTCCTACCTCCTTGCCTCCCGCCCTTACCCTTTCCTAGCTCGGGGCTTGCTGGTACTCCATTTATTTAGAGCGAAATGTGTATTTTTTTGCTCAACAGTTACATTTAAACTTTTGTTATTTTATATCCGCGCGTTTTCAGGGTTATGTGATTCAGTGAACTTTATTTTTTTGGGGGGGGGAGGGGGGCGTCTTTTTTTTTTTTTTTTTTAGAGGTTTATATTCTTAGCTTTGTTCTTAACCTCAGCGGACGGGTGTATTATTTCCGTTTGTGTGTTTGCTTGTTTTCTCCTCCGTCGTCGGCATTCTGCAGGCAGCGCGTGGCGAGGAGAGATATATAGGGTGTTGAGGGCTCTTCTCTCTCTCTCTTTCTCTCTCTCTCGCTCCTGCAGAGTAAACATAATCAAGTGCTTTTATTGACTGCGGCCGAGGAGTGTAATCCCTGGTGCGAGATAAGGGGGAGAAGGGGAGAGAGGAGAGAGGAGAGAGGAGAGAGGAGAGAGGAGAGTTTCAATCTGTCTCTCTATCTATATTTCTCTCACTATATTTTTTTCTCTCTCTTTCTCTCTCTATATTTTCTATCTTTCCTTTTCTCTCTTTCCTTCAGTTTTTTATTTCCTCTACTTTCTGACTAACCCTCTCACTCGTTCCTTTTCTCCCCTCCCGAACCCTCCCCCGCCCCCCCCCCCTCTCTCTCTCTCTCTCTCTCTCTCCCTCTCTCTCTCTCTCCCTCTCCCTCTCCCTCTCCCTCTCCCTCTCCCTCTCCCTCTCCCTCTCTTTCTCTCTTTCTCTCTCTCTCTCTCTCTCTCCCTCTCCCTCTCTCTCTCTCTCCCTCTCCCTCTCCCTCTCCCTCTCCCTCTCCCTCTCCCTCTCCCTCTCTTTCTCTCTCTCTCTCTCTCTCTCTCTCTCTCTCTCTCTCTCTCTCTCTCTCTCTCTCTCTCTCTCTCTCTGACCCTTTCATCTGTTGCTCTTTAGGCGTCTTTTATACCTCTCTCCCATTACCTGTGCGACCCAGCTTCACACGGCGATACCTGTGCCAGCCTCTCATGTCGTCAGTCCCTCCTCTCTCATGTCCCCTCGACCACTTGACTTTTCTCACGTCCCTCCCCTCTTCTCATCTACCTCACTTCCCCATTTTAGCTTTCCCTCTCTTTCTTCTCTCCATTTACCTTCCTCCCCTCCGTCTACCTTCCTTCCCTTCCAATCTATTTGTTTTCCCTCCTCTCACCTACTTTCTTCTTTCTCTCTTTCTATCCGCTATATTTCTTCTACGCCCTTCAATCCGTATCTCTTTACCCCTTCTTTCACCTACCTTCCCTTTCTCCCCCTTTATTCTCTATCCTCTTGTTTTGTATGTTCTCTCTTTCTCCCTTTTCTGTCTTCCCTTCTCCTCTTTTCTTCTGCCTTTTCCCTGGCTTTCCCCTCTTTCCTTCTTCCTTTTCCTATTTCTTTCCCTTCTCTTCCCCTCCCTTTTCCTTCCTTTTCCCTTCTTTCTTTTCCCTTTTTCCTTCCTCTTCCTTTACTTTCTCCTTACTTGCCCCTCCTTTCCCTTTCCCTTACTCTCCTTCCCCCTGCACAAGCATAGTTGCAAGGGACATTGATCCACCCCTGCAGGTTGCCCCTGATTGGCTTCTCTTAGACTGTGTTGACCTCTTTTGGGTTGGGGGTGGGGGTGGGTGGGAGGTATGAGTTTGGTTTATTTATCTCTTCTTTTTCTTGATTTTTCTCATTTTTGTTTATTTATTTTTCTCATTTTTGTTTATTTATTTTGTCTCTGTATCTCTCTCTCTTTCTCTCTCTCTCTCTCTCCCTCTCCCTCTCCCTCTCCCTCCCTCCCTCCCTCCCTCCCTCCCTTCTTCCCTCCCTTCTTCCCTCCCTTCTTCCCTCCCTTCTTCCCTCTCTCCCTCCCTAATCCCGCTCTCTGACTCTCACACACGCTTATTCACTCCATCACTAAGTAGCTTACTTTCTAACCCACACTCGTT
>NC_061829.1:40013124-40018332 GCF_019202785.1 Penaeus chinensis
GGGAAATATTATATATATATATATGTGTGTGTGTGTGTGTGTGTGTGTGTGTGTGTGTGTGTGTGTGTGTGTGTGTGTGTGTGTGTATATATATATGTATGTATATATATGTATGTATTATGTATATATATATGTATGTATTATGTATATATATGTATTATGTATGTATATGCACACATGTATTATGTGTGTATATATATGTGTATTATGTGTATATATATGTATTATGTATATATATGTATGTATTATGTATATATGTTTGTATTATGTATATATATGTATGTATCTATATAGGTAGGTATGTACATATATGTATATATTTAATTAATTGATTATATATATATATATAAAATACACATATACATACATATATATATATATATATATATATATATATAGAGAGAGAGAGAGAGAGAGAGAGAGAGAGAGAGAGAGAGAGAGAGAGAGAGAGAGAGAGAGAGAAAGGGAAGGGAAAGACAGAGACAGACGCAGAGAGCTTCATTATTTAGGAAAGGGTAGTATTAGTGGTTGCCATGGTAACAACTAATGGTAACACCAGTGTTGCAATCCTCATTGCGACTTTTCACTCATTTCATGCAAGAGAGACTGCTTGCCTAAAGATTTTCTCATTTCGGTCTCGTTTATATCATATTATTTTATATTTTTTCCTATTTTTGTTAGCTTTAGTATTTTTTTTTTTTACGTTTTTCTTCCTCGTCGTCACGCGTAATTTGTCACCCGAATGCCTCCTGCCGTTTCTTTCCCCGCTCAGTAGGCCGTGACTCACAGCCTGTCTTGTGGTACCTGTTCCCCTCCCCCCCCTCCCCCTCCACCTCCACTTCCACCTTTGCCTACTACTTTTCCCTCTATTTCTCCACCTTTTCCTCTTCTTCCTCTTCCTCTCTCTCGGTTTTCCTCATATTCTGCTGAATTTTAGTTCTTGTGCACTTAACTGTTGTCATCTTTATGATACGTGTAATACAGTGACTGATGATGATTTTCACTTTATTCCACTCATTCATGCAGTGCGTGCTTACAAAAAGAAAGAAAACATATTCACTCGCTCGCTTACTCACGCACTCAGTAATTCACACATTCACTCACACGCTCGCTCACTCACTCACTCACTCACTCACTCACTCACTCACTCACTCACTCACTCACTCACCAGCTCACTCACTCACCCACTCACTCACTCACTCACTCACTCACTCACTCACTCACTCACCAGCTCACTTACTCACTCACTCACTCACCACCTTACTCTTTTCTTTACTCACACTTATTTACTCACCCACTTCATCACCAACTCACTCACTCACCAACTCACTCACGCACTGACTCATTCACTCACTCATTCACTAACACGCACACACATAACCCCCTTGCCCACACACACACACAACATTTTTTTTTAGTTGGGGGTAAGGAGATTTTGTCATGGCACAGTTATGCTCGGTGTCCCTGACATATGCAGCGTCAGTCGCGCAGTTCCCCGGTTCAGAAATTTATAGGGTGACATTTCTTTTCCCTGAACGAGAGAGAAGGAGGGAGAGGGAGAAGCAGAGAGAGAAGAGATAGGGAGAGAGAAGAAGAGATAGGGAGAGACAGACAGACAGAGAGACAGAGAAGGATAAATAGCTTGGCAAATGTACACAATGGCGGAGCAGTGGGGTAGACAGACAGATTGATTGAATAGGGTAGACTAGAATAAACGGATGGAATGGGGAGCAAACGGATAGACAGACCAATGTTTATAAATCAGGAGGGAGGGAGGGAGGGAGAAAGGGAGAGAGGGAGAGAGGGAGGGAGGGAGAGAGGGAGGGAGAGAGGGAGGGAGAGAGGGAGGGAGATAGGGAGGGAGAGAGGGAGAGAGAGAGGGAGAGAGAGAGGGAGAGGGAGAGAGAGAGGGAGAGAGAGAGGGAGAGAGAGAGGGAGAGAGAGAGGGAGAGAGAGAGGGAGAGAGAGAGGGAGAGAGAGAGGGAGAGAGAGAGGGAGGGACAGACGGAGAGACAGACGGAGAGACAGACGGAGAGACAGACGGAGAGACAGACGGAGAGACAGACGGAGAGACAGACGGAGAGACAGAGGGAGAGACAGAGGGAGAGACAGAGGGAGAGAGAGAGGGAGAGAGAGAGGGAGAGAGAGAGGGAGGGGAGGAGGGAGGGAGGGGGAACAGACAGAAGGACAAGTATCGAGTTGAAAGGATGGAAACAACGATTGTAAAAAAATACGATGAAGACAGACCGAAAAAAGTTGATAAGCAAGTTTGCTGTACAGTGCCTAGACGGTGTCCCCACTTCCCTCCTCTGCCCCTTCTGCCTCCCCCTCCTCATTTCCTCCCTCCCCCCAAGTCTCCTCTGCCTCCCCCCTCCCGTTTCTCTTTCCTTCTCCTCTCCCTTTCCTTCTCACCATACCCCTTTCTCTTCCTTTCTCTTTCTTCTCCCGCCCTCTCTCGTTTCCTTCATGCTCTCTTCTCCCTCCCCCTCTCTTCTCTTTCTCTCTTCCACTTCCCTCCTCTCATTCGTTTCTCTTCTCTTCATTCGTCTCTCTTCTCTCCCTTCCTCTCTCTTATCTCCCTTCTTCTCTTTTCTCGCCCTCTCTCTCTCTCTTCTCGCCCTCTCTCTCTCTCTCTCTCTCTCTCTCTCTCTCTCTCTCTCTCTCTCTCTCTCTCTCTCTCTCTCTCTCTCTCTCTCTCTCTCTCTCTTCCTCTTCTTCCCCCCGCTCTCTTTCCCCCTTCCTCCCTCTTCCTCTCTCCCTCCCTATCTCCCTCCGACCCTCCCTCCCTTCCTCCCTCCCTCCCTCCCTCCCTCCTTCTCTCTCCCTTTTCCTACCTCCCTCATCCTCCTATCTCTCCCTCCCTCCCTCCCTCTCTCTCCCTCTCCCACCCCCTGCGGTTCCGGTTGAGCTTGTCATGCATCGTGTTGCAGTGTTTTATTTCATTAGTGTTGACTCTTGTAACCGCATACGCTGGGTGCATGTTGGCCCCGTCTCCCTTTCTTGTTTAAGTTATTTATATGTTTGTTTGTTTGTATATTTATTTATTTATTTGTTATTTTAGAAAATCAGACAAAGAAATGGGTATTGGCATCCGTCTAATTGATTTGCATATTATCACGTTTTATCGTAATTGCCTTGTATTATCATGTTTTCTTTCTCTTCGTTTTATTTTATCATCATCATTATCACTGTCATCGCTCTACATTTTTTTTTTTCTTCCAAGTAATACCTTCATTATTGCTCTTATTTTGTTCCATTTTTTGCCATACTAATCGCTCGTACATTTTTTTTGTTTAATGTATCACCATCATCATCATCATCATCGCTTTTACATTTTATTTTTATTTTTTCCATGTATCACCATCATTATCATCATCACTCTTATCATTTCTCCCCATTTATATCACCATCATCACCATCGCTCTTATAATTTTCTTTTTCATGTATCACCATCATCATCACCCTCCATGTAATTTTTTTTTTTTTTTTCCTTATTCTATCACCCTCACGGACGCCCTTCTGTCTGTGTAGGTTTAATGACCTTAATTATGCGGTTTAAATGCGTCTCGAGTCCTTCAAGGCGTGAGTGTCTCGTAGGCGTGAGTAAGGCGTAGTATGTTGTATTTTGTTGGGGGGGGGGGGGGGTTGCCGGAGTGTTTTTGTCTTGTTTTTGTTTGTTGTTTGCTCGTTTTTTGTTGATTTTTAAGATTTTGTTTGTTGTTGTTTGTTCTTTTGTTGATATTTTTTTGAGATTTTGTTTTGTTCGGTTTGTTTATTTTGTGTTTTTTTGTGTGTTGATTTGTTTGATTCGATTCCTTCAAGCAGCGAGCGTGTTGATGGGGGGGGGGGGGGTGCTTAATGCTTTAGTTAAGTTTATTTGTTGCTTTGTCTTATGACTCTTAGTAGTTTAATGTAGTGTTTCAATAGGCTAGTCAGTAGTTTATTATAATGACTATAGGTGTTGCTTAAAATGGGAAGAGTAATCAAAGTAAACATACAGTAGTAGTAATAGTAGAAATAGTAAATTCTGAAAATCATGTGTATTATGAAATCGAATTAAACCGTTTCCTTGTATGCTCAACATGCCGTTTAAAAGCAATGCAGTGCGGTCACCACGCCATGATGCACCAACCGTTCTGGCCTCTTTAGCGCCGAAATTGACCCTTTTTTACAGTGCCAGTGCCAGTCCACCGGGTACAAGGGCGTATGATGAAGCACTCGCCGCGGCACTGCAAGGAGGACAGTGAAAAGGGGAAGCAAGATTAGGACGAAAAGGGAGGAATGGGAGGGAGGTGAAGGTTGTGCTTAGCGGTCCACTTGGTTTCTTTAAAAGGAAAAAGATATTAACGATTTTATTATAAGAATCACTATTGCAATTTTATTATGAAGGTTACTGTAAGGATTATAGGAATTTATTTACTACTACAATTTCATTATAAAAGTGACTATAACAATTTTCAGTTGTCAGTGTTGTTATCGTCGTCATCTTTCTAATTTTCCCACTTTTCCCATTGGCTTTCGTTATTATAAATTATGTGTCTGTTTACTTTTGCATTCTTCCCGGCAAGGAGAGAAGTGAATAAACATTATGCGAATGGTGGAATGTCAGTAATGGAAGGAAAGGGGAGAAGTAGAGATAGAAGTTACTGAACTGCAGAAGAAGCTGACGGCAGGGGAGGGGGGTGGGGGGTGCAGGCTGTGTCCGGGCGAGCCAGTCTACGCTCTTTGCTAGGGGGAAGGGGGGAAGGGGGGAAGGGGGTTGGAGGCTTTTGTGTGGTGCCACCTATGGGGGGGGGAGGAGAGAAGGGGAAGGGAAGGGGAAAGGAGAGATGAAGGAACGATGAGAGAGAGAGACAGACAGACAGACAGACAGACAGACAGACAGACAGACAGACAGATGGAGATAGAGAGAGAGGGAAAAGAAAATATTGAATATGAGAAAAGATGAAATGCAACGAAAGAATTGAAACTAGAGAAGAGAGTCGCTTTCCACCAAAGCATCACCACCTCCTCCATCCTCCTCCTCCTCCTCCTCCTCCTCCTCCTCCTCCTCCTCCTCCCTCACCCCTCTTTTTTTTCCTCCGCGTCTTCTCCCTATTACCTAGACGAGAGGATGAGGCTCAGGAAGGAAAAGGTCGCTCACGGACCCAGGTGGGGGGGGGGGGGGGCAGGGGAAGTTATGATAAGGGGAAAGTTACCTAGGGAAAA
>NC_061829.1:40023432-40025932 GCF_019202785.1 Penaeus chinensis
ATCCCACTACGCCTTCCTCCTTCCCTCTCTCCCTCTCTCCCTTCTTCAGTTCACCCCCCCCCCCCACCCTCCCTTTTTCCTCCCTTCCTTCCTTCCTTGCTTTATATTTCCCATCCCTTACTTCACTCCCTCAAGGAGAGAGGGAGGGGAGAGAAGGAGAGAGAAGGAGAGGAGGGAGGAAGGAGACCAAGTAGCCAATGAGTGAGAAGAGGGAGGGTGTAGGATGCACATAAGCAGATTTTTTTCTTCAAAGTAACCAAACACCACCAAAATAACAAGAGATAAAAAAACAATTAAAATCAAAAAAAGAAAAAAAAAGAAAAACAAAGCCGAAAATCTCCCCTCCCCCTCGCCATACGCACGAATCACCAACACCAAACAACCCTTATCACCTACAATAAACAAACGGATAAAACGGCAACAAACAAAAGATACACCACCAACAACAACACAAATACAAAACAAAAACAAAACACAAACAGCAACAAAAGCGGCTTAAAAGGAGCAGCAGCAGCAAGGCACCAGCACTAAATAGAGCAAAGGGTCGAGATGATCAAATGACAAAACGGCGCCCATGCGAGAACGCGAGAACCAACTGGTAAGTGCGTGGGCGTCCTAGGAGGGAAGCGGAGATAATGGTGAGAAAATGAGAGGGCGGAGGGGGGAGAGGGAGGGGGGGAGCAGAGAAGGAGAAGAAGAGGCTGAGGAGGAGAGGGAGAAAGTGAGAGGAAGGAGGGAGGGAGGGAGAGAGTGAGAGGAATGAAGGATGGAGAGGAAGAGGCTGGGAAGGAGAGGGAGAGAGTGAGAGAAGGGAGGGAGAGGAACAAAGAGTGGGAGGGAAGAAGGGAGATAAAGAGAGGGAGGGAGGCAGAGAGAGGGACAAAGAGAGAGAGGGAAGAGGGAGATAAAGGGAGGAGAGAGGAAGGTGCTGGGAAGGAGGACAGAATGAGGGATGCTGAGGGAGGGCGGGCGGGCGGGCGGGAGGGAGGGAGGGAGGGAGGGAGGGAAGGAGGGAGAGAGAGAGAGAAAGAGAGAGAGAGAGAGAAAGAGAGAGAGAGAGAGAGAGAGAGAGAGAGAGAGAGGAGAGAGAGAGAGAGAGAGAGAGAGAGAGAGAGAGAGAGAGAGAGAGAGAGAGAGAGAGAGGAAAGAAAGAGAATGTGAGAAAGTGAGAATCCTAACAGAAGATGGCAATATGACCGCAAACAAAAGAACGCTGGAAAAAAAATTCCAAAATAAGAAAATAAAAAAGGCAACAAACAAAAGAAGAAACTATAAAAAAGAAAAAAAAATCCCACCAGATGCCACATAACACACCGACACATCACCACCAACGTTGCTACAAACCATCTTGCAACACGATGCAAATCATCTGCACTTGAAATGAACGAACAGACAAACACGTAGACTTGAAACACAGAAAACAAACAAACAAGCAACAACAAAACATAAAATAAAAACCACCATACAAATAAAACGAAACCTTAACAATCCTAACAAACTAAATACCAAAAATATAGAAAACGAAAGAAATGCAAAGAAAATGAGCGCTCTCTTCTGATAAGAGTTTGACGTGAATTAACATCAATTACGCTCTCTTGAGGCGCTCGCGTGACTCATCCGGAGAGGGGAAGAGGCGAGGAGAAGGGAAAGAAGAGATGAGGGGAAAAATGAGAAGATGGGGGGAAAGAACAGAATAAAAACGGGAGGAGGGGGAGGAAGAGAAGTGGGAGAAGGAGAAAGGAAAGAACGTACAATAATACTAATAATATTAAAGTGATGATAAAGAACAAAACAAAACAAAACAAAACCATTGAACGGAAGAAGAAAAATAAGAACAAGAGGAAAGGACGAGACGGGAGATGTGGACGTGGGGGGTGAGGGAGATGGGGGGATAGAGGGGACGATCGGATAGACGGAAGTAAACACGCGAGCCTGCGAAGGTCGATGCTCGACAACGTGAAGCGCGAGTTACGGGAATCTGTGTGGCAGAGGCAGGGGGAGGGAGGAAAGGGAGACAGAGGGAGGGAGGGAGGGAGGGAGGGAGGGAGGGAGGGAGGGAGGGTAGGAGGGAGGGAGGGTAGGAGGGAGGGAGGGTAGGAGGGAGGGAGGAAAGGGAGAGGGAGAGGGAGAGGGAGGGAGAGAGGGGAGGGGGAGGAGAGAGAGAGAGAGAGAGAGAGAGAGAGAGAGAGAGAGAGAGAGAGAGAGAGAGAGAGAGAGAGAGAGAGAGAGAGAGAGAGAGAGAGAGAGAGAGGAGCAGAGAGAAAAAAGACAGAAAGAGAGGGAGAAATAGGACGAAGAGGATGAGGAAGAAGGGAATGACGATGACGATGATGGAAGGGCATAAAGGTACCTGAGGGACAAAGACTGAAAGTAGGGGAAAAGGAGAGAAACAGAAAGAACCCGAAGGAAACAGAAGGTGGAAAGGAGGAAGAAAGGAGCTGGAGGCAAAGTAAAACAATGACGATGTGCAAAGAGAACTCGGCTTTGCTTCCCCCTCCCT
>NC_061829.1:40050932-40063432 GCF_019202785.1 Penaeus chinensis
CTTCCTCTCGTCTTACTCTCCCTCTCCACGTCTCGCTCTCTACTCTTCCGTCTATCTCAGTCCTGTCTCTTCGTGCCCTCATCCTGTGCTGATCTTTTTCCTCTTCTCTGCTCCTTCCTCTTCTTCTTCCACTTCCTCGCCCTCGTCTTCTTTTCCGAATTTGTTCAAGGTTAAAGACCAGTTCCAAGCACTCGGCTTCGGTTAATGAACATTTACGGTTGATGAACGTAAGCACAAGCAGTCTTGATGCGCCATTGCTCTGCGCCATCTTCTGCTTGCTCTCCTTCTCCTTCTCCCTCTTTCTCTTTCTCTTTCTCTGTTTCTGTTTCTGTCTCCATCTCTGTCTGTCTCTTTCTCTCTGTCCTTGTCTCCCTCTGTCTTCGTTTCTTTTTTGTCTCTCTGTCTCTGTCTTCGATTCTGTCTGTCTCTCGTTCCTTATCTCCAAGTCCTTCCCTCCTTCCTTCGTTTTCCTTTTTTTTTTATTCTTTGTTATTATGCTATCTTTCTCGGATTTCAAAGATTAATCACCTGTCGTTATGCCTTTTAGCATTTCTGACACGGTGTCAATTGCGCTGACACGCGTCACATGCGCTTTCTTTTATTTCCGTCGCCCTTTCATTTTTTCTTCACAGTAAAAGCATTTCCATTTCAGATGATAAAAATATCAGAATTCATATACATCAATCCATACTGATATCTCTCTCTCTCTATCTCTCTCTCTCTCTCTCTCTCTCTCTCTCTCTCTCTCTCTCTCTCTCTCTCTCTCTCTCTCTCTCTCTCTCTCTCTCTCTCTCTCTCTCTCTCTCTCTCTCTTATTTTTCTTCATGTACAAAGAAAAGAAAAGAAGAAAGGGAGAACCGAGAATAAAAGATGGAAGGAAACGAAGAAACACGAGAATAAAGACGGAACAGAAGAGAGGGAAGACATCCCACTCACCCCGACCTTGAGTACTCTTGAAATACCAATCACGCCCTGCTAATCTTCCTCCCTTTCTCCTTCTTCCAGCTCCTTCTTCTTCTTCTTCTTTCTCTCCTTCTCCTTCTTCTTGCTCCCCTTCTTCTTTCTTCTCTTATTCTTCTTTCTCCTCTTCTTTTTTCTCATCTTCTTCTTCCTTCTCCTCTTCTTCTTCTTCCTCTTTTTCTTCTTCTTCCTCTTTTTCTTCTTCTTCCTCTTTTTCTTCTTCTTCCTCTTTTTCTTCTTCTTCCTCTTTTTCTTCTTCTTCCTCTTTTTCTTCTTCTTCCTCTTTTTCTTCTTCTTCCTCTTTTTCTTCTTCTTCCTCTTTTTCTTCTTCTTCCTCTTTTTCTTCTTCTTCCTCTTTTTCTTCTTCTTCCTCTTTTCTTCTTCTTCCTCTTTTTCTTCTTCTTCCTCTTTTTCTTCTTCTTCCTCTTTTTCTTCTTCTTCCTCTTTTTCTTCTTCTTCCTCTTTTTCTTCTTCTTCCTCTTTTTCTTCTTCTTCCTCTTTTTCTTCTTCTTCCTCTTTTTCTTCTTCTTCCTCTTTTTCTTCTTCTTCCTCTTTTTCTTCTTCTTCCTCTTTTTCTTCTTCTTCCTCTTTTTCTTCTTCTTCCTCTTTTTCTTCTTCTTCCTCTTTTTCTTCTTCTTCCTCTTTTTCTTCTTCTTCCTCTTTTTCTTCTTCTTCCTCTTTTTCTTCTTCTTCCTCTTTTTCTTCTTCTTCCTCTTTTTCTTCTTCTTCCTCTTTTTCTTCTTCTTCCTCTTTTTCTTCTTCTTCCTCTTTTTCTTCTTCTTCCTCTTTTTCTTCTTCTTCCTCTTTTTCTTCTTCTTCCTCTTTTTCTTCTTCTTCCTCTTTTTCTTCTTCTTCCTCTTTTTCTTCTTCTTCCTCTTTTTCTTCTTCTTCCTCTTTTTCTTCTTCTTCCTCTTTTTCTTCTTCTTCCTCTTTTTCTTCTTCTTCCTCTTTTTCTTCTTCTTCCTCTTTTTCTTCTTCCTCTTTTTCTTCTTCTTCCTCTTTTTCTTCTTCTTCCTCTTTTTCTTCTTCTTCCTCTTTTTCTTCTTCTTCCTCTTTTTCTTCTTCTTCTTCTTCTTCTTCTTCTTCTTCTTCTTCTTCTTCTTCTTCTTCTTCTTCTTCTTCTTCTTCTTCTTCTTCTTCTTCTTCTTCTTCCTCTTCTTCTTCTTCTTCTTCTTCTTCTTCTTCTTCCTCTTCTTCTTCCTCTTCTTCTTCCTCTTCTTCTTCCTCTTCTTCTTCCTCTTCTTCTTCCTCTTCTTCTTCCTCTTCTTCTTCCTCTTCTTCTTCCTCTTCTTCCTCCTCCTCTTACTCCTCCTCTTCCTCCTCCTCTTCCACCTCCTCTTCTTCCTTTTCTTCTCCTCACTATTTTAGTCTCTTTGAGCGTGACTTAAATATTGTGTGTGAAACAGCGGTAGGGAAGAGGGGGTTTGGGGGAGGGGGTTAGGAAAGACAGCGAGAGGGGGGGGGGGGGGGGTGAACGGTTACTTTTATGATCTCATCCTGTTGAAGAAGACCCCCGGAAGCACTGCTTGGGGATCAGGTCATTTCTTTGTCTGTCTGTCTGTCTGTCTGTCTGTCTGTCTGTCTGTCTGTCTGTCTGTCTGTCTGTCTGCGTCTGTCTGTCTGTTTTTCGCTTTACCTTCTCTTTTCTCTCTACTGGTCACTCTTAAACCCGTCTCTCTCCCTCTCCCTCTCCCTCTCCCTCTCCCTCTCCCTCCCCCCCCCCCTCTCTCTCTCTCCTTCCCTTCCCTTCCCTCTTCCCCCTCTCCTTTTCTCATCCTCTCCCTCTTTCCCTTCGTCCTCTCTTTCCATTTTCCCTTTCCCTTCGTCCTCTCCTTCCCACTCACTCTCCTCTCTTCTTTTCTCTCTCCCCCTCTTCTTCTTTACTCCCCATACCACTTTCTCTTCCATTTCTCTCCTCATTCCTAGTTCTTTAATCCATCCTAGTTGCAAAGGAATTTCCAACGATAAATATAATAACTTATATAAAAATTTAATCGACTGAAAATTCATTCGTAATCCATTATTCATATTCTTAAATAATTCACTGTCTGCCTATCTGTCTACCTTTTTCTTTATTATCTCACAATCTCGCTCTTTATCTATCTTCCCTACTGTCTCGACATTACTTAATCATACACAATCTATCTATTTATTTGTCTACTTATCCATCTAACTATCTCACTTCCTCGCATCCCCACCTCACTTCCTCTCTCTCTCTCCCGCTCCCTCCCCCTCTCTCCCTCCCTCCCCATCTCAAACATCTCGGCAAACTCCGAACCAACTCCCCTACCCCCCCTACCCCAATAATTATTAATAATAATAATAATAATAATAATAATAATAATAATAACAATAATAATAGTAATTATAATAATCATCATCACAAATTCTAAATCCACTGTTAATACCGGCCCATTACGCCACTCTCGATGAATCCCTTGCAACAATGCATCATTTGCAAGGTTGCATGCCCTCCCTTCCCCTCCTCCCCCAGACCAAAAATATTAACGTGAAAAATATCAACATCAGTGTATAGTTTCGATTACAAAAATACAGTTGTTGGGATGTTAGACAATAGTAATACATTAATAACAATAATAACAACAATTCTTTCTGTCGTTCTCGAAACATGAACAAATATATTTATGCATGTGCGTGTGCGTGTGTGTGTGTGTGTGTGTGTGTGTGTGTGTGTGTGTGTGTGTGTGTGTGTGTGTGTGTGTGTGTGTGTGTGTGTGTGAGAGAGAGAGAGAGAGAGAGAGAGAGAGAGAGAGAGAGAGAGAGAGAGAGAGAGAGAGAGAGAGAGAGAGAGAGAGAGAGAGAGAGAGAGAGAGAGAGAGAGAGAGAGTGAGAGAGAGAGAGAGTGAGAGAGAGAGAGAGAGAGTGAGAGAGAGAGTGAGAGAGAGAGTGAGAGAGAGTGAGAGAGAGAGTGAGAAAGAGAGTGAGAGCGAAAGTGAGAGTGAGAGCGAAAGTGAGAGTGAGAGTGAGAGTGAGAGTGAGAGCGAGAGTGAGAGCGAGAGTGAGAGCGAGAGTGAGAGAGAGAGCGAAAGTTAGAGCGAAAGTGAGAGTGAGAGTGAGAGTGAGAGTGAGAGTGAAAGTGAGAGTGAGTGTGAGTGTAAGTGTGTTCGGATTTGTGTATCTGTCTGTCTGTCTGTCTCAGTGTGAGTGTAAAGTTTTACAGCCCCAAACGACTCCGGTGTTCCTGTTTCTCCTCCTTTTACGATTTCCCCTGCTTACCTGTGGGAATTTCGGCTTCCCTTGGCCTATCGGCGCGCCTTCCGCTTCCCTCCACTCCACTCACTCACTCACTCACTCACTCACTCACTCCTTTTCTCGTCACTCACACGTCTCAGGAATACGTTCTCAGTAATGACTGTTTTGTACATATCAACATTCCTCACTATATATCTCTTTATGCCACTATTTATGTCTAGCTTTCAATCTATCTATCAATTCATCAGTCAATCTATCTACCATATAAACAGACAGACAGACACATTCCTCTCTATATATCTCTTTATGCCACTATCTATGTATATATTTTTCAATCTATCTATCAATTCATCAGTCAATCTATCTACCATATAAACACAGACAGACAGACAGACAGACAGACAGACACACACACACACAAATAAACCTCCACTGCAACAGCTTACTGGCGGGTCTCCCTCCCGTCCTTCCACGCTCCGCAGCGCCACTCGCCAAAGAGCTTACCTGTGAACAGAGATAAATTGGTAATTAGAAAATTAATTACGTAGCCATTAGTAAAATAAGTGTTGTCATTTTTTCTTGGTGTAAAGAGTATGCTTATAGGCTAATTTGTGTTTGAAGTTGTGTGTGCGTGCATGTGTTTGATTGTTGGTGTGTGCGTGTGGACGTGTGTGCGTGTGCGCGAGTGCGCGCGCCCTTGCGTGCAAGTGAGCTTATTATACACGGCCTATCATAACTGGAGCCACTAACAATCAAGGAAAATATAATGAATAGCTTTATATTCCCAGAAACAACAAGCTGATGAGAATTGCAGGCCATCACATGTTAACACGAGGTAATAAAATATCTATTATCTCTAAATTATTACAATCAAGGGATCGGGTCATCCATCCTAACTCCCTTCTTCTATCTTTTTATCTTCCTAATCTTTCTTTCGTCTTTCTGTTATCTGTCGCACTTACGTTATCTGTTGGTGTTTGCTTTCCATTAGGTCTTGAATTATCAACATTAGCCACTCCCTCGTTTCCTTTTCATTTCCATTTTCTTTCTCCTTTGCTCTAAAATATCCGTGCCTGCTATTTTCTATTATTTTCTTTATTCTAATTTTTCTCGTTTCCATTCCTCCATTTTTTCTCCCTCCTTCCCCTCCTTTTGCCTTATCTCTAACTCCCTTCCACATTCCTTCCTACCCTCTCTCTCTCCCGCTCTCTCCCAACCCTCCCTCCCTCCCTTTTCCCTCCCAACCTCCTTCCCTCCCTTTACCAACCCTCCCTCCCTCCCTTTTCCCTCCCAACCTCCTTCCCTCCCGTTACCAACCCATGCTCCTTCCCTCGCTCTCTTCCTCCCACCCTCCTTCCCTCTCTTTCCGAAGCCTCCCTCCTGTTTCCAACCCACCCTCCTTCCCTCCCAACCTCCCTCCCTTTTCCAACCCCCCCCACCTTCCCTCCCTCCCTCCCATCCCTCCCGGCCGCATGTTAGCTCCCGCGTCCGGCCGCATCGAGCGTAATGCCATTATCATTTAATTAGCATGATGCACTTTATCACTTATAGCCCCCGAGCTGACCGGCACCCTGGCGGCACTCGGCCCAATGGGCGGCTGCGTTCCGGCGGTTTTCATATTCTCATTTTCGCATTAATGTCTTCCTCTGTGTATTCTCATTATCTGCGATGTCGTTATTACTGTTATTGTTATATTCATTGTTATTACTATTTTTTTGCTTTATGAATGTATTTTCATAATCAGCTTCGTCGTCATTACTGTGGTTGTTATTGTCATTGTTATTTATATAATATTTCTTCATACCTCCATTCTCATTATCAACATTCTCGTCATTACCATCCTTGTTATCACCATTACAATCATCATCTTTTCCACAAACCATTATCGCCGATCATCTCCAATTACCATCATTCTTATCATTTATCGATTCCCCACGCACCCTGTCCTCTTTGTTATCAGGGATATTGAGGCCATTTTCCTCTGACAAAATTAACCGTGCACTTGATCAGGGGACAAGACGCCGGCATACATCAGGTTCTCATATATCACATCGAGACCAGAATATATCATAATGGACCTAATGAAAAAAACAGCAATCAGAGCAATAGATTTTAATGCCAAAATGACAACGAAAACAATAATAACACCAATGAATGACAGCAATAATATGAATAACAACTAAATCTTGCCATATGCAAGATCGCTACTAATTTGATCTTATCAGAACCTCCTTTCGCCCACAACAGGATACATAGGAGGCTATTCCTGTTTACTCCCAAACTTCTAGCCACGATATATGGCATAGGATATAGGATATATAGGATAAAGGTTATTAAATATATAGGATAAAAGATATAAAACATATAGGATTAAGGATATAGGATATATTCTTTACTCCTCCCCAACCACCCTCAACTCTATTCCTTCAAACATTGTTTACATTTATCATTATCTCCTACCTCCCCCATCCCCTCCTAAATGATACTCCTCCCCATTCCATCCCCCCTCTCCTCCCCACCCCCTCATTCTACCCTCCCCCTCTCCTCCCCAACCCTTCCTTCTTTCCTCTCCTCCCCACCCCCTATCCTCTCCCCTCTACCCCTCCCAAATTCCGACACCCCCGCCCTTCTTACCTCAAAATTCGCACCTGCAACAAGCTCCCAATTAAAAGGCCTTAATTGCCTAATTTGAACTGCACAAGACGCCGCTAATTGCCGGTTGCCCCTTCGCCGTCATTACGCCGATGCCTTTGAAACCTGATTATTACTCTCTCATCCATGATGGGCAGATGGACGGGGGGGAGGTTGAGAGGGAGAGGGAGGGGGTTGGCGAGGGGGAGGGGGAGGAGGAGGAGTGGGAGGAGTGGGAGGGGGAGGGGGAGGAGAAGGAGGGGGAAGAGGAGGAGGAGGAGGAGGAGGAGGAAGGGGAAGAGGAGGAGGAGGAGGAGGAGGAGCAGGAGTGGGAGGGGGAGGAGGAGGAGGGGGAAGAGGAGGAGGAGGAGGAGGAGGAGGAGGAGGAGGAGGAGGAGAAGGAAGGGGAAGAGGAGGAGGGGGAGGGGGAGGGGGAGGGGGAGGAGAAGGAGGGGGAAGAGGAGGAGGAGGAGGAGGAGGAGGAAGGGGAAGAGGAGGAGGAGGAGGAGGAGGAGGAGGAGCAGGAGTGGGAGGGGGAGGAGGAGGAGGGGGAAGAGGAGGAGGAGGAGGAGGAGGAGGAGGAGGAGGAGGAGGAGAAGGAAGGGGAAGAGGAGGAGGGGGAGGGGGAGGGGGAGGGGAGGGGGGAAGAGAAGGAGGAGGAGGAAGGGGAATAGGAGGAGGAGGAATGGGAGGAGGAGGAGGAGGAAGGGGAAGAGGAGGAGGGGGAGGGGGAGGGGGGAAGAGAAGGAGGAGGAGGAAGGGGGATAGGAGGAGGAGGAATGGGAGGAGGAGGAGGAGGAAGGGGAATAGGAGGAGGAGGAGAGGAAGAGGGGGAGGAGGGGAGGAGGAGGAGGAGGAGGAGGAGGAGGAGGGGGAGGAGGAGGAGGAAGAATGGGGGGAGGAGGAGGAGGAGGAATGGGAGGAGGAGGAGGAGGAAAGGGAAGAGGAGGAGGAGGAAGGGGGGGAGGAGGAGGAGGGGGAAGAGGAGGAAGGGGAGAAGGAAGGGGAGGAGGAGGAAGGGGAGAAGGAAGGGGAGGAGGAGGAGGAATGGGAGGAGAGGGAGGAGGAGGAGGAGGAGGAGGAGGAGGAAGGGGAGGAGGAGGAGGAGGAAGGG
Organism: Penaeus chinensis; assembly: GCF_019202785.1. NCBI lineage: Eukaryota > Metazoa > Arthropoda > Malacostraca > Decapoda > Penaeidae > Penaeus > Penaeus chinensis. The sequence goes on from NC_061829.1 coordinate 40,058,851, forward strand.
GAGGAGGAGGAGGGGGAAGGGTGGAGATGGACGGGGGGAAGAGGGATGGATGGAGAGGAAAGAGAGTGATAGGGGAGGGGGGAGACGAAGGGTAAGGAGGGACGGAAGGGATTATGATGGGGGGGAGGGAGGGGTGATGGGGTGAGGTGAGGGCGAGGAAGGAGTAAGCGGATGAGTAAGGATGGGGTAAGGTAATGATTGAGGAAGGGGTGCGGACGAGAAGATCGGGAGAGGAAGAGGAGGGACGGAAAGGGAGGAAGAGGAGGGGGAAAGGGAGGAAGAGGAGGGGGAAAGGGAAGAGAGGGGGGGGGGAAAGGGAGAGAAGAGGACGGAGAAGAGAGGAAGGGGAGGGGAAGGGAGGAAGAGGAGGGGGAAAGGAGGAAGAGGAGGGGGGAAGGGAGGAAGAGGAAGGGGGGAAGGGAAGAAGATGAGGGGGAAAGGGAGGAAGAGGAGGGGGAAGGAGGAAGAGGAGGGGGGAAGGGAGGAAGAGGAGGGGGGAAAGGGAGGAAGAGGAGGGGGAAGGGAAGAAGAGGAGGGGGGAAGGGAGGAAGAGGAGGGGGGAAGGGAAGAAGAGGAGGGGGAAAGGGAAGAAGAGGAGGGGGAAAGGGAAGAAGAGGAGGGGGAAAGGGAGGAAGAGGAGGGGGGAAGGAGGAAGAGGAGGGGGGAAGGAGAAAGAGGAGGGGGAAGGGAAGAAGAAAGAGGAGGGGGAAGGGAAGAAGAAAGAGGAGGGGGAAGGGAAGAAGAGGAGGGGGGAAGGGAGGAAGAGGAGGGGGGAAGGGAGGAAGAGGAGGGGGGAAGGGAGGAAGAGGAGGGGGGAAGGGAAGAAGAGGAGGGGGAAAGGGAAGAAGAGGAGGGGGAAAGGGAAGAAGAGGAGGGGAAAGGGAGAAGAGGAGGGGGAAAGGGAGGAAGAGGAGGGGGAAGGGAGGAAGAGGAGGGGGAAAGGGAGGAAGAGGAGGGGGGAGAAGAAGAGGAGGGGGAAAAGGGAAGAAGAGGAGGGGGGAAGGAGAAGAGGAGGGGGAAGGGAAGAAGAGGAGGGGGAAAGGAGAAGAGGAGGGGGAAGGAGGAAGAGGAGGGGGGAAGGGAGGAAGAGGAGGGGGGAAGGGAGGAAGAGGAGGGGGAAAGGGAAGAAGAGGAGGGGGGAAGGGAAGAAGAGGAGGGGGAAAGGGAAGAAGAGGAGGGGGGAAGGGAAGAAGAGGAGGGGGAAAGGGAGGAAGAGGAGGGGGGAAGGGAGGAAGAGGAGGGGGGAAGGGAGGAAGAGGAGGGGGGAAGGGAAGAAGAGGAGGGGGAAAGGGAAGAAGAGGAGGGGGGAAGGGAGGAAGAGGAGGGGGAAAGGGAAGAAGAGGAGGGGGAAAGGGAGAAGAGGAGGGGGAAGGGAGGAAGAGGAGGGGGAAAGGGAAGAAGAGGAGGGGGGAAGGGAGGAAGAGGAGGGGGGAAGGGAGGAAGAGGAGGGGGGAAGGGAGGAAGAGGAGGGGGGAAGGGAGGAAGAGGAGGGGGGAAAGGGAAGAAGAGGAGGGGGAAAGGGAAGAAGAGGAGGGGGGAAGGGAGGAAGAGGAGGGGGGAAGGGAAGAAGAGGAGGGGGGAAGGGAGGAAGAGGAGGGGGGAAGGGAGGAAGAGGAGGGGGGAAGGGAGGAAGAGGAGGGGGGAAGGGAGGAAGAGGAGGGGGAAAGGGAAGAAGAGGAGGGGGGAAGGGAGGAAGAGGAGGGGGGAAGGGAGGAAGAGGAGGGGGAAAGGGAAGAAGAGGAGGGGGGAAGGGAGGAAGGAGGGGAATTAAATCGTCTATTATCCTGATCCTCATTACATCCTCGGCATCATCCTAGTGTTGATGTAACGCTGGGATTAACATAATTGCTCGTTTCTTACATGAGTTTAAGATGCCTCCATCATTTACCGCTCTCTCTCTCTCTCTCTCCCTCTCTCAAAAAAATTCTTTCTCTTCTATTTTTTTATCTTCCTCTTTCTCTTCTTCCTTCCCCCTTCGTTCTTCCATCTCTCTCTCTCTCTCTCCTTCATTCTTCCTATCTCCTGTCTGTCTCTCTCTCTCTCTCTCTCTCTCTCTCTCTCTCTCTCTCTCTCTCTCTCTCTCTCTCTCTCTCTCTCTCTCTCTCTCTCTCTCTCTCTCTCTCTCTCTCGCCGTCTGCATAGCTCCAACGTACAAAAATCCTCCCGCAGTTCACTTAATCTTGTTATTTACCTTTTTTCTTTCTCTCCTCTTTCACGACTTGAGTGGAACCAAAACACAGCTGTTCACACCAGGAAGCGAACTACCCCTTACCCTCCCTGCCCCCCCCCCCCCCCCTCCAACCTTCTACCCACACGGAGCCAGAAAGACGCAGATGCTTCCGCCCATTGCGAGCCTTCATTACAATACCTTCAACCCAGAATGAAGTCATTAAGCCATATACACTTTCCGCCTCTCCCGCTTTCCTCTGTCGTCGATGTATTTCTTCTCTTCTTCTTCTTCTTTCGTCGTCGTCTACCTCTGCTTCTTTCTCTTCTTTCTCTTCTTCTTCTTCTTCTTCTTCTTCTTCTTCTTCTTCTCCTTCTTCTTCTTCTTCTTCTTCTTCTTCTTCTTCTTCTTCTTCTTCTTCTTCTTCTTCTTCTTCTTCTTCTTCTTCTTCTTCTTCCTCTTCTCTTCCTCTTCTTCTTCTTCTTCTTCTTCTTCTTCTTCTTCTTCCTCTTCCTCTTCCTCTTCCTCTTCCTCTTCCTCTTCTTCTTCTTCTTCTTCTTCTTCTTCTTCTTCTTCTTCTTCCTCTTCCTCTTCCTCTTCCTCTTCCTCTTCCTCTTCCTCTCCCTCTCCCTCTCCCTCTCCCTCTTCCTCTCCCTCTCCCTCTTCCTCTTCCTCTCCCTCTTCCTCCTCCTCTTCCTCTGTCACCACCTATTCCCCTTCCTCTCCCCCAAGTGATAATTACCCTTCCGTTCGTCAGTAAATCGAGTTAATAAGCTTTCTGCACCTGTTCTGGGTGGAGACGTGTTTCGCACCTGTTCGAAGGCCATCGCCGTTCCTCGCTTTGATCTTTTGCCGTTTTATAATGTTGGGCAACACGAAAGGAAGAGGGGAAAGGAAGGGGAGGGCGGAGAGGGAGAGGAGAGGATAGGAGAGGATAGGAGAGGAAAGGAGAGGAGAGGAGAGGAGAGGAGAGGAGAGGAGAGGAGAGGAGAGAGAGGGGAGGCGAGGGAGACGGAGAGGGGGAGGAGAGGGAGAAGGAGAGGGGGAGGAGAAGGAGAAGGGGAGGAGAGGTAGATGGATAAGGGGAGGAGAAGCAGAGGGAGAGGAAAAGACAAGGGGAAAAAGAGAGGGAAAGGGAGAGAGAGAGATATATAGAGGGGAGAGATACAAACAAACAAGACACATGCAAAATGAAGATAAGGAAAATAGAAAAAAAACTAAAAAAGAACATAAAAGAAAAGTAAAATCAAAACAAGAAAGAACCACCTCGCTCCTAAAACGCTCCCCTCCTTCCCCTCCCCCCCAAGTCTGAAGCAGCAAGGGAGACGCCACATCCCACTCTTCCCCCCCTCCCTCCCCCCTCCCCCAGGCGCTAGATGCAACAGAGGAGGAAAGGCGTCGAGGGACCCCGAGTGACTGGCGAGCTGTTTGGCCTAACTGTTATGAGGTCCGGGGGTCGCTTATCGCCCCTCGCTTGTTACTAAACGGTCTCTCTCTCTCGTTCTCCATCTCGTTTTCTTTCTTTTTTCTCTCGCTCTTACTTTGTATTTACCCTTACTCGTGTTTTTTTTTTTCTCATTCTCTCGATCTTCTCGATATCTAGTTCCTATTTTTCTCCTTCTCTCTCCGTCTTTGCTGTTCTTTATCTCTTTTAATTTATATTACCCTTACTCATATTTATTTCCCTCTTTCTCTCTTTCTTCTCAATACTTCTTTTTTTATCCTTCTCTCTCCCTCCTTGCCACTGCATTTCCATCTCGTCCTCTTCGTCCTCTCCATATGATCCTTCCCTATTTTTTTCTCTCTTATTGCCTGTCCCTTTATTAATTTCTCATTTTCATTTATACTCAAACTGATCCATGACTGACGCCAAACGTTATCTCTCAGCAAACAGACCGACAGCACACTCGCCAAGGCCATCTATTTCTCAAACACAAAAAAACGAAGGCGACAGCAACACCAAAAAAAATAACAGAAATGCGACAGCCCCGTTTCTCAAGTCGCCTATCTCTCAGCCACACAAAAATCATAGCATGATTAAAGAGAACAGAACGACAGCCCATTCGCTTAAAACGACAATCTCTCGACCACACAAAAAATGATAGAAATACGCCAGCCCCGTTTCTCAAGACGCCTATCCCCCATCCGCACAAAACGAACAAACAGCACGACAGGCCATTCGCTCACAACGACCACCTCCCCGCCTCACGAGCGAGCGAGCCAGGGAGTGACAGCCCTCGCACAAGTCGCCTCGAACGCCCGCCCTCCGCTCACCTCACCTTTAACGCCGAAATCACAAATTCCTGATGGATTTAATCAACCTGTCCGATCCGACCGGCATTACGCACATCAGGACATACTTACACTGCTGGCGAGCGACCAACGACTAACCGGGGGGGGGGGGGGGGAGAGAGA
>NC_061829.1:40073432-40074819 GCF_019202785.1 Penaeus chinensis
AGGGAAGGGAAGGGAAGCGAAGGAAAGGGAAGGGGAAGGTGTAAGGAGAAGGAATAGGGAGTAGGGTCAGGTGGAAATGGTTAGGTAAGGGAAAGGGGTAGGGGGGAGAGTAGGAAGAAGGGTCAGGGTGAAAGTTTGGGGAAGGGGAAGGGGAAGGAGTAAGGAAAAGGAGAAGAGGGAAAATGGGGAGAGGGTTAGGAGTAGGGGGTAGGGAAAAAGGTTAGGGGGAAGAGTAAGGGGAAAAGGGTAGGTAAAATGCGTAGGGGGATAGGTTAGGTGAAAAGGTAGAGAAAAGGGCTATGGAGAAGGGTTAAGGTGATAGGTAAGTGGCAGACTTAGGACAAAGATTAGTCGCAAAGCATAGGCGAAAGGGCAAGGAAAAAAAGGGATAGGGAAAAGGGTTACAGGGGAGAGTTAAGCACCAAAGAACAGTTCACGGGGTCAATGACCTCGTACGGACACACGCACGGACGGACGGACGTTGCGCAACGTACGACCGAGCTGCGAATGCCATCACGGACTCGAACGCCGCCGCCGCCGCCGTCGCCGCGATGTCAAGACGTCCAGCATTAAAGATTAGAATGTCCAGCACTGGGATCAGGATTAGGAGCAGGATTAAGTAATTAGGATTAGATTAGATTCGGATGTCTCGGCTGCCCGTAATTGGCTTGCAGGGAGCGTAGGCGGGGGGGGGGGGGGTAATAATAATAAAAAAATAGATGAATGACGGTAGCAAGGGAGGAAGAATGGAGGAGGGAGGTGGAAGGAGGGAGGAGGAAGGAGTGAGGAGGAAGGAGTGAGGAGGAGGAGGAGGAGGAGGAGGAGGAGGAGGAGGAGGAGGAAGAGAAGGTGGCGATAGTGGTGATAGACGTGGTGTTGATGGCGAAGAGAGGGAGGGGGGGAGGAGGAGGAAAGAAGGCGGAGAAAAGGGGGGAGAAAAGAGGTAAAGGAAAGGAAAGAAGAGTGAGTGAAAGAAAAGGTATATGGGGGGGGGGGGGTGAAAGAGAAAGAGAAAGAGAAAGAGAAAGAGAAAGAAAAAGAAGACGAAGAAAGAGGAAGACGGATAAGAAGAAGGGGAGAAAGAAGAAAAAAAAATGAAAAGAAAAAGAAAAAGAAGAAGAGGAAGGAGGAGAAGGCTAAAGAAGAAGAAGCAACGACACTGGGCGCAGATGGGCTCAAACTGACGCATCTGAACGCACCTCAAGGGCTCCAAATTTACAACCCGTTACTAATAATAATCAGACGCACAAATAATCAATGAAAGAAGTAAACAAAATTAAGCGTATCTCTGAAAACATACGTTAAATAGAAACAACTATCAATCAACTTCCAAGAAAAAAAATTAAAAAATATATAAACGCGACAAAATAAACAAACAAAACACGAC
>NC_061829.1:40074919-40089919 GCF_019202785.1 Penaeus chinensis
CCTCATGTCTTGAAAGATTTTCGAGTGATTCTATGAGCCGTCGCGGTGCGGATGCTACTCCTGTTCCTCTTATTCTGGCGTGGCTGTGGTTCTTGCACTGGGTTTTATGGGGGGGGGATCCTCAACGGGGGATGGGGGGAGGGGTCCTGCGACGTCCAAACGCTCCTTCTGTTCCGGCGTCAGGTAGTCCAGAGAGAGCGTTTTTTTCTTCTACTTCTTCGCCGCCTTCTGCGTCTTGTTCTTATTCTTCTTATTCTTTCTCTTGTTCCTCTTCGTCTTCTTTTATTTTGTTTCTTTGTCTTCTTTTTTCTTCTTGGTTTTGGTCTTCTCCTCCTCCTCCTCCTCCTCCTCCTCCTCCTCCTTTGTCTTCGTGTTTTCCTTCTTTTAATTCTCTCTCTTAGTTATCTCTCTCTCTCTCTCTCTCTCTCTCTCTCTCTCTCTCTCTCTCTCTCTCAATCCTCCTCTCTCATCTCTCCCTCCCTCTCTCTCTCGTCCTCTCTCTCTCTCTCTCTCACCCTTTATTCCTCTCCATCTTTCTCATTCCCTCTCTCGCTCCTCCCTCCTTCCCCCACCGCTCACTCCCTCCGCCGCCGCAGCAGTCTCTCGCTCGCCTCAGCATCAGCGCACGACGTCTCGCTTGACGGAGATTCATGAGGGGAAGAGGGAAGGGGAAGGAGGAGAGGGAGGAGGAGATGAGGGGATGGGGAGGGGATAGGGATAAGATGGGGATGGGGAGGGGAAGGGATGGAGGTGAGGGGTTTATGGGGGGGGGGGTTAAAATTTACCCCGGTGAGTCTGCTTGCACAGAGGTTGGTCGCCGACGCCCTGTCTGTTTTACGATGACGCAAAAAGGGGGCTTTTGTTGGGAGAGGCCATATTTCAAAAAGCGGGTAAGACGAGGGAAGGAAGGGAAGGGAAAGGAAAGGAGAAGGAGAGAATAGGAAGAGAAAGGAAGGGGTCGGTAGGATAGGGAAGGGAAGAGAGGGATAGGATGACACAAGACATTGAGGGCGTTGTCTGGTGTAGCCACGCCCGCGTCTCCTCTTTGATTTTCTTTTCCCCCTTTTCACTCTCTTAGCCTTAGTCCTTCTTGCTTTACTTTGGCTTTTTTTTCACTTCACCTTAATCTTCCTTCCCTGTTTGGTTTTATCCTTTATGTCTTCGGGATTTCTTTTTCTTTTTTATCTTCTTCTCTTTCTTCATCCTTATCCTCTTTCCTTTTTTTTTCTGTGATCCATCTTACCTCCCTGACCCTGGCTACCTCTCCCCCCCCCCCTACACGACTCTTGACCCTTCCCCTTGTCTCTTTTCTCCCCTCGCTCATCCCTTCCTTATTTTTTCTCACTGGCTCCCTTTCTTCTTGCCTGTCTTTCTCTGTCTCCGTGCCCTTGTTTCATACAAGAGAACTCCGTCGGGATTGGGTGAAGGGGTGAAGGGGTGAAGGGGTGGGGAGAGGTTGGAGGGGAGAGGGGAAGGGGAGGAATTAGGGGCAGAAACGTGGTTGTTGTTGTTATTGTTTAGTTTAGTGATTGTAGTTGGCGGTGTCGTTGTACTTTTTTTTTTGCTGGAGTTGTTACTGTTGCTGCTGCTGCTGCTGTTTACGATACTGTTGTTGTCACGGCGCCTGCAAGTGGGAGGGGATAGTAATTTTAGCTTCCTTTTTTGTGGCTGTATTTAGATAGAGGGAGAGGAGAGGAAGGGAGAGACGGAGGGGGAGGGAGGATGGGAGACAGAAAGAGAGGGAGGGATGGAGGGAGGGAGGTAGAGAGAGGGAGAGGGAGGAAGGAGGATGGGAGAGAGTGAGAGGGAGGAAGGGAAGGATGATGACGATGATGGTGATTATAATGATATTGATATTAACAGTTAACAATGATAATGATTTTGATACTAACAACACTTATTGTTATCACTGTCCTATCATAAATAAACGTTCCTTACTCCCTGTTTCACTGCCTATTCCTTCTTCATATTCTTCTCTCTCTATTTACTATCTTTTACATCCTTTTTAGGCCCTTCATAGACCCTGCTTTCACTTCATCCTTACGCGGTCTTTACGTCCTGTACACCCTTATTAAACACTTCTTAAAATCCTGCAGCCTCGCACCCTTCTTACACTTAATTCAAGTTGTTGTGTTCCTCATTACACCCGTAAAAACAAGGGGCAGTTTTCAGTTTTGCATTCTATTTATTTATTTATTTATTTATTATTATTATTATTTTTTTAATCATTCTTCTTTCTCGTTTTGTTATCATGCATATCCTTGTTACTTTGTTCGCTCTCCGTTTTGCCTTCCATATATAACATTTTATAATCATTCTTATTTTTCGTTTTATCATCATCCGTGTTTTCACCTTTTCTTTGTTCTCTCGTTTAAATCCCCTCGTTCTGTGGTTGTTTCTCTCCCTAACACCCTGTTCCCTCCCTCTCCGCCCCCCCCCCCCACCCTGTTGTTCCGCCTTCACCCTAATGCAGAGCGTAACTCTCATCTGCCTTGGAACACGTGGGTATGGCACACACCTGCCCCCTGCGTTAAGTGTCCGCGGTCTGTTTTGGTGCTGGTGATGATGGCGTTGGCGTTTCTCGTCTCTCGTTTTATGTTTATTTTTAGCTGTGTATCTTCCTTTTTTATCTCTTTGATTTTCGTTGTCTTTCTTTGTATCTTTATTTTTAGCTGTGTATCTTCCTTTTTTTCTCTCTTTGATTTTCGTTGTCTTTCTTTTTATGTTTACTTTTAGCTGTGTATCTTCCTTTTTTTCTCTCTTTGGTTTTCGTTGTCTTTCTTTTTATGTTTACTTTTAGCAGTGTATCTTCTTTTCTTTTTTTTCTTTTTTTTCGTTGTGCTCGTTCTTTTCGGGTTGTCGTCTTATTGCTGTTTCTCTTGGTCTTGGGGTGCTCTTCCTTCTTTTATCAGGATTGTTATCGTTATCATTACCTTGAAGTGTTTTAGAAAATACTTATGTTCATTTTACCTACCTTGGACTCCCCCCCCAAAAAAAATAAAATAAAAAATAATAATAATGTATCGTCGTTATCACCACCATCACCATCATCTCCATCATCTCCATCACCACCAACATCACCACCAACATCACCACCACCACCCTCCGTCACTATCGTCACCATCTTCTCCACTGATAATGAAGCGGTTCATGACAGGAATGATGTCATTAACGTGGCCGTCACCGTGGCTCCAAGGGGGGGGGGGGCGAGGGTGAGGGAAGGGGAAGGAGAAGGGAAGGGAAGGAGAAGGAGAAGGGAAAGGAGAAGGAGAAGGGGAAGGAGAAGGGAAGGGAAGGAGAGGGAGGTAGTGGGGCGTGGAGAGGGCAAGGTGATACTACCTGGCGTTGTACTCGATGTTTGTTTGTTTGTTTGTCTTTTTCGGTTTGATATTCGAGTTAGTACTATTATTATTAATTTTGTTGGCTTCATGTAGGTTATGTTGATTTTGTTGCTGTTGTTGATTTTGTTGTCTCTTTATGCTTGTTGTTTGCATCGATATCATAACACAATGAATGAATTTGATAAAGGTGTATAAATGTTTGATTTGTCTACGTTCACAGAATGATAAAGATAAAGTAAATGGAGAGAGGGGGAGAGAGAGAGAGATCCTACGACGAGGAACAGGTGCGCGAGCGAGAGAGAAAGAGGGGGAGGGAGAGGAGGGAGAAGAGGGAGAGGGAGTGGGGGACGTAGAAAAGTGGAGAAGGGGAGGGAGAGGGAGTGGGGGAGTGAGAGGGAGTGGGGGAGGGAGAGGAGGTGAGGAGGGTGCAAGGTGTTTACATGAGGTGTTGAGTGACCGATGGCGGTGTTTATCTCCGAGGGCCAGAGTGGGATTCCGTGTAAAGGAGAAGGCGGTGCATGTTTTCCTGTTTATAGATTTTATTTTTCGTATTGGTTTCGGCTTTGCTTTTGTGTGTGTGTGGGGGGGGGGGGGGGTATATTCACGCACATACGTACATATAGGAACATGCACACTGACCTATATGCATGTATATCTAGTCATGCATAGGTCGAGGTTCACATATCCACTCACAAATACACATGTATGAACACACTGACACTCTCTCTATCTCTCTCTCTCTCTCTCTCTCTCTCTCTCTCTCTCTCTCTCTCTCTCTCTCTCTCTCTCTCTCTCTCTCTCTCTCTCTCTCTTCCCGCCCTCTCTCTCCCTCTCTCATCCCCCCTCTCACTCTCTCTCATCCCCCCCTCTCTCTCTCTCTCTCTCTCTCTCTCTCTCTCTCTCTCTCCTCTCTCTCTCTCTCTCTCTCTCTCTCTCTCTCTCTCTCTCTCTCTCTCTCTCTCTCTCTCTCTCTCTCTCCTCTCTCTCCTCTCTCTCTCACTCTCTCTCTCTCTCTCTCTCTCTCTCCTCTCTCTCTCTCTCTCTCTCCTCTCTCTCTCTCTCTCTCTCTCTCTTCCCGCCCTCTCTCTCCCTCTCTCATCCCCCCTCTCACTCTCTCTCATCCCCCCCCTCTCTCTCTCATCCCCCCCTCTAACTCTCTCTCTCTCTCTCTCTCTCTCTCTCTCTCTCTCTCTCTCTCCTCTCTCTCTCTCTCTCTCTCTCTCTCTCTCTCTCTCTCTCTCTCTGACATTCAGTTATTCCCCCCACCCCCACCAACATAGGTAGTTAAAGTGTCACGAAAGAGTTATAAACGCATTTGGACAAATCTCTGGTATGTAGAATAAGAGAAAATATAAAAAAAAAGAGTGCTATAAAAAGAGGAAAACTGAAAGGAAAAAAAGCGCAATTTGTTCTTAAGTTATGTAGCGACTTGGATCTGACCTCCTCCTCCTCTCCCCCTCCCACTCCCCCTCCCACTCCCCCCTCTTGCACTTTTTTCCCCTAGCTCCCTTTTCCTTCTTTTTCATTCGCCATAGATTATAACGTGATGAGTTCAGCAGTTGGAAATATTTAAGCTCTCGTCTTATAGCCCTTCCCCTCATCTCTTCCTTCGTCTTCCCTTCCCGCTTCTATCCGCTTCTCTCTCTCTCTCTCTGTTTGCCCTTCCTTTGCTCCCTTTTCTGCTTTCTCCGTATTCCGTTTTCTCTCATTCCATTATTCCTCATATTTTCTCCTTTATCCCTTTCTTTCTTACCACCCTTTTCTATTCTTTTTGCTTCGCTTCCCATACTTCCGTGATCTTGTTCCACTCTGCTTTATCCTTCCCAATTCTTCCCCCTTACCCTATCTTCTTTTCTTCTTCTCTTTGTCATCCCTCTTCCCCTTCATCCTCCCACTTTCTTCTCCCTTCCCCTCCTCCTTCCCTCCTCACTTCTCCCTTCCCCCCCTCTCTCGTGGCTTTTCCCTTCCCCTCCCTCTTTCCTCATATCTTCTTCTCCCCTCTCTTCTCCCTTCTCCTCCCCCCCTTCCCTCCTCTGTTCTCCTCCCCCCTCTTCTCCCCCATTAGTCTTGAGTTATGTGTTGATGTAGTCATATGTCTGCATACTTTGTGACTCAGGGGGAAGGTGAGGGGAGGGGGGGAGGGGAAGGTAATAGGAAACTGCCTACCTAAGATCTTGTTTTGATTAATTAATGCTTTTCATGTCAGTAACATCTTGGTTGATGTGTGTGTGTTTGTGCGTGTGTGCGTGTGCGTGTGCGTGTGCGTGTGTGTGTGTGTGTGTGTGTATGTGTGCGCGTGTGCGGTTGCGTGTGCGTGCGTGTCTGTGTATGTGTGTGGGTGTGCGTGCGTGCGTGCGTGCGTGTGTGCATGCGTCATAGAGAGAGAAGAGAAGAGAAGAGAAGGTTTGTTACAGCATTCCTCTTCTCTTGTCAAGAATGTTGTTATACACGAGGTTGACAGGAATGTAACACACAATAGTTAGCTAGATTCACCATTTTTTTCTGCGTTGTGCGTTCCCGTGGCAGTGGTCAGTTTGGACCAGAAACCGCACAAATCTCTCTCTCTCTCTCTCTCTCTCTCTCTCTCTCTCTCTCTCTCTCTCTCTCTCTCTCTCTCTCTCTCTCTCTCTCTCTCTCTCTCCCTCTCCCTCTCCCTCTCCCTCTCCCTCTCTCTCTCCCTCTCTCTCTCCCTCTCCCTCTCTCTTTCTCTCTCCCTCTCCCTCCCTCTCTCCCTCCCTCCCTCCCTCCCTCCCTCCCTCCCTCCCTCCCTCCCTCCCTCCCTCCCTCCCTCCCTCCCTCTCTCCCTCTCTCCCTCTCTCTCCCTCTCTCTCCCTCTCCCTCCCTCTCCCTCCCTCTCTCTCCCTCTCCCTCCACACCTCTTCTCTCTTCTTCTCTCCTCTCCTCTCCTCATTCTTTCCCTATTACCCTTCCTCATTCCATCACTTACCTTCCCCCTTCCTTCTCATTTCCTTCGGGATTTAGACTCCTTCGTACAAGGAATTTACCATTATTAACATTTCTGTCTTGATTAACAGCAATTCTACCTCTCAGCCGCTAACTCCATGCTAATTAACACGAAGGAGAGACAGACTGCAAGTATGTGCGGGGGGAGGGGGGGAGCTGAGGGTAGCTATATGTCTCTGTGTCTGTCCGTCTGTTGGCATGCGTAAACATAATCAAAGATAGTCACGGATACCAGTTAGCGACGTTAGCATTATTTGCCCCAGTGCCTGTTCCCTTCTGATTAACGTTCAAGTTGTAAACAAAGCGAGGACGGGAAAGAAAGAACAGGGAAAACACACGATTCTGCCGAAAGCCTTTTTTTTTCGCTGTAATACTGCTTCTTCAGAGCCGCGAAAATTCAATACGGTAAAAAAGGTCCTTCGGTAGAATTGTATGTTTTCTGTTCTGTCCTTGGTTTTGTTTACATTTTCTTTAAAACATGAAATCGTCACAGTTACAGACAATGCTTTATGAAAGTTTCGTTTTCGTTAGAATCGATTTAGGTAAAAATTATTTTGAGATGAGCATCTGTTTCATAATGCTATCAATATCGACATAATTTTTCGTTGCCCTAATGATAATAACCATTATCGCAGTAATCATTATCATCATCATTATATGTCATATATGTGTGTGTATGACTATTTTCATTACCATATTTTTTGTGATTAGGCGGATACTTATATAATCTATTATTTCTAATTTTCTAATTTTCTTTAAGTTTGTCTTCATATGATTTTCTATTTTTATTTTAAGTTGCATAGATTTTTCCTAGCAGGCAAGCACGTACATTGGGGTTGGGAGTTGAGGTCAAGAGAGTGCCAATTAGTGCCACTTTATTCCTGCTTTTCCTTCTGCTTCTGCTACTGCTTGCCGGTGTCCTTTTAGGGGTCTGTAAGAGGAGGAGGGAGAAGGAGGAAAAGGGGGAGAGGGGAGTGGAGAGGGAGGAACGGAAGGAGAAAGGGGAGAAATTGAGAACATTGGAAAAGTAAGGAAGGTTGGAGAGCGGAGCGAAAGATGTGGGTTGTGTGTGACCTGAGCTAGAGAAAGGGGTCTCTGTCTCTCCCCCTCTCGTTCACTCCTTGTCTTTCGTAATCTCTTTCTCTCCTTTCCCCACATTCTTCTCTCTCTTTTTTCTTCGTCTATTCTCTCTCTGTCTGTTTCCCATGCGCTTGTCTCTCTTCCTCCATCCTCTGTTCGCTCTCTGTCTGTTTCCCATGCGCTTGCAACGGGAGCGAGTTGAAGCCCTATGCAACAGTGGGGCGTTCTGCCACGTTCTGCCATGATATTGCACATTCAAGATAACTCATAATGGGATCGCATTTTGCAGACGTGAAACCGGACCCTGTTTTCTTTTTTTTTCTTTTTTTTTTCATCTTTTCTTTTTTGTGTGTTATCTCTATCTCGTGTTTTATTGTTTTTTATTTGTTTTGCTACGTGTTTCTTATCTCTTCTCTCTCTCTCGTAGTCGCTGATTCTCGTTCTGTCTCCCCCGTGAAGTATGTCCTCGCGGACATAATTCTCGCTCACGGACTTAATGAGCGTTTCAAGACAAGTGTTTGATACAAGAGAGTTGGATAAAAGGCTGCGTTTATATAGCAGGATTCAGTTGGATTAAGGGGCTAAATGGCCAGTTCTTGAGATTTTTTTTCTCTCTCTTCTTTTCCTCGAGCTAATCAGTTAGGATCCTTCGACTTGGTTTAACGCGTGACTTCACGACTGCAAAAAATGTGTATCTCGTTATTGATCTTTGTGCCAGAAATAGCGAGGAGATTGAGGAGGGAGGGAGAGGGGGAGTAGGGAAGGAGGGAGGGAATGAAGGGTAGAGAGGAAGAGAGAGGGAGGGAGGGAGGAGAGTAAGGAAGGAGGGAATGAAAGATAGAGAGGAGAAGGAAGGATGAGGAGTGAGTGAGTAAATGAGTGAGTGGAGGAAGGGGGGGGGGGGGTGGAGGGAAGGAAGAGTAGGAAGGTGGAGGAAGGGTAAGGAGGGAGGGAAGGAAGGATTGAGGGGTAAGGACAGCGAGAGGGAGGGGGATTAGGAAGGTTAGGGAGAGATGATAGAGAAGGGAGGGGCAAGGAAGGAAGGGAGTAGAGAGGGAAGGAAAGAGCTTGGTGAGGAGTAGACAGACAGACAAATAAAGTAGGGTAGACAAGCAGACAAGCAGAAAGAGATACCGTTACAGGCAATACAGCGATAGACATAGATAAACAGAGGTGAGAAAGAGAAGGGAAAAGAAAGAAAGAATGAAGGGGCTGAAATATGGAAGTTCATGAAGACTGCTGAGCTTAATATCTTGGATAATGTTTTTAGTTTTGATAAGCATTTCACTCTGAGAAGTGGTGCTCTCTCATCTCCTTTGCTGGGCTTAATTGCAACTCAAAAAGGTCAGCCCTCTGCCCACGCGCGCGCTCTCTTGACATCCTTTCCCCCTTTTTACCCTCTCATTTATCCCTTTCCCTTACTGATCGGTCCCCTCTCCTCTTCTCATCTTCCATCCCCCATTTTTCTTCCTTGTCCCCTCATCTTCCATCTTCGTTCCCCTTTACCTTTCGTTTCTCCTCCCCTCTCCTCCGTCGCTTCTCCATGCCTCCTTCTTCCCTCCTCCTTTCCCCTTCCCCCTCCTTTTTTTTTCCCCCACTTCTATTTTTTTCCTTCCCTCTGCATTCCTCCATTTATCTCTCTCTACTTCTCGTTTCTCATTCCTCTTTGCATGTGCTCGGTCTCTCTCTCCCTCTCCCTCTTTTCTTTTTCCTCTCTCTCTCTCTCTTCCTTTTCCTCTCCCTCTTTTCCTTTTCCTTTCCCTCTTTTCCTTTTCCTCTCCCCCTCTTCCTTTTCCTCTCCCTCTTTTCCTTTTCCTCTCCCTCTCTTCCTTTTCCTCTCCCTCTTTTCCTTTTCCTCTCCCTCTTTTCCTTTTCCTCTCCTTCTCTTCCTTTTCCTCTCCTTCTCTTCCTTTTCCTCTCCTTCTCTTCCTTTTCCTCTCTCTTCTTCCCTTTTCCCCTCCTTCTCTTCCTTTTCCTCTCTCTTCTTCCCCTTTCCACCTTCTCCCTCTCGCCTCTCACTTGATTACCACTCTTCGCAAGGGTTTTACCGAGAGATTATCTTGCTAATGCCCTTGATTCGTGAGTGAGGCGCTTCATTGCTGCGAGACGGATCTCTCTCTTCTCTCTCTCACTCTCTTCTTTCTTCTCTCTCTCTCTCTCTTTTCTTTTTCTCTATTTCTCTTTCTCTCTTCTCTCTTCTCTCTGCTCTCTCACTCGGTCCCTCCTTCCGTTCCTTCTCCTTCCCTCTCCCTCTCCTTTCTTTCTTTCCTTTTCCCTCCTCCCTTTCCTCCTCCTCGTCATCCTCCTCTTCCTCTCTCCCTTCCTCTCTCTCTCTCTCTCTCTCTCTCTCTCTCTCTCTCTCTCTCTCTCTCTCTCTCTCTCTCTCTCTCTCTCTCTCTCTCTCTCTCTCTCTCTCTCTCTCTCTCTCTCTCATCCCCCTTCCTCCCTCTTTCTCTCTCACCGACTCTCATCTTCGGCAGTGCAAAGCAACCGGATGCAACAGAACGCGATCACGAGCACGTAAGAAAATAAGGAAGAAAAAACGTCCTCCTCATTAACATCACTATCGTCATTGATTTCGCAAAGGCAGAGCGGCTTCTCATCATTGCATTTTCATTTTATATATATTTTTTAAAAATTATTATCATTATCATTATTATTATTGTGTTTATTCCTTAATGATTTATATATATATATTTTTTTTTATTCTAGTGTTTTATTTTATTTTTACAAATGTCTTTCTTTTCTTTGTTTCCGTTTTTTTTTTTTTGTTTCTTGTTCTAAATGTTTTCCTTTCCCTTGTTATTTGTCATTGTTTCCCTTGTTCCAGCTATATCCTGTATTTCTGACGCCAGATTACTTTTTTGTCTTATATTTGTGGTTATAAGTGTTTTCTTTTTCTTTTTTTCCAGGTGAGTTTTCGAGGCAAATTTGTGGCGTCGTTTTAAAAGAGAGACAAACAAGATGTGTCAGCGAAGACGGAGAGAAAGAGGATAGGTAAGATTGGGTTTTTGAATTTTTACTTGTTTATCTATTCGTTTATTAAGTTGTTATTTGTACTGTTTTTTTTTTTTTTTTTTTTTTTTTTTTTTTTTTTTTGGGTGGGGGGGGGTGGGGGGGGGGGATTCAGACATGGCCAAGTTTACGTGGGTGAGAAAAAAATGGAGGGAAGGGGTTAATTGTGGAATTTATGGAAAGGTTATATGGGCAGGTGGGTAGGGCGATAGATAGATAGGTTGACTGATTGATAGATAGATAGATGTGATGGGTTGGATGTGTGTTTATTTGTGGGATAGGTAGATGGCATGATGAATATTTATGGTTGACCTACTTTCTTGGTCAGATTAAATGACGATTTCTTTTTTCGTTTCAATTCCGGATGAATCATGCCTCGGTCACAGCTGGGTCGATGATTGTGAGTCATGAGTCCCGTGATTGCGGTACGTCGCGAGTCACGGGTCGAGAGGAGATGGCGTGTTTTGAGTCACGGGTCGAGAGGAGATGGCGTGTTTTGAGTCACGGGTCGAGAGATGGCGTGTTTTGAGTCACGGGTCGAGAGGAGATGGCGTGTTTTGAGTCACGGGTCGAGAGGTGATGGCGTGTTTTGAGTCACGGGTCGAGAGGAGATGGCGTGTTTTGAGTCACGGGTCGAGAGGTGATGGCGTGTTTTGAGTCACGGGTCGAGAGGTGATGGCGTGTTTTGAGTCACGGGTCGAGAGGAGATGGCGTGTTTTGAGTCACGGGTCGAGAGGAGATGGCGTGTTTTGAGTCACGGGTCGAGAGGTGATGGCGTGTTTTGAGTCACGGGTCGAGAGGTGATGGCGTGTTTTGAGTCACGGGTCGAGAGGTGATGGCGTGTTTTGAGTCACGGGTCGAGAGGAGATGGCGTGTTTTGAGTCACGGGTCGAGAGGTGATGGCGTGTTTTGAGTCACGGGTCGAGAGGTGATGGCGTGTTTTGAGTCACGGGTCGAGAGGTGATGGCGTGTTTTGAGTCACGGGTCGAGAGGAGATGGCGTGTTTTGAGTCACGGGTCGAGAGGAGATGGCGTGTTTTGAGTCACGGGTCGAGAGGAGATGGCGTGTTTTGAGTCACGGGTCGAGAGATGGCGTGTTTTGAGTCACGGGTCGAGAGGAGATGGCGTGTTTTGAGTCACGGGTCGAGAGGTGATGGCGTGTTTTGAGTCACGGGTCGAGAGGAGATGGCGTGTTTTGAGTCACGGGTCGAGAGGAGATGGCGTGTTTTGAGTCACGGGTCGAGAGGAGATGGCGTGTTTTGAGTCACGGGCCTTTGAAGGAGGACTTTTGAATGCGAGTTATTGAGTCGTAAAAGGGAGGGTCGTGAATTGGAGGGGTGGGGGGGGGGGGGGGTGGAGGCGGGTCGTGAGTCTTGTTATGGAAGTGGGTTTGAGTCTTAGTGAGTCGTTGTGGCGTTATGAGGAGCGCTTTGGCTTCACTATCTTTATTTCCGTAGTATGGCGTGTTGTTTGGAAGGAGAGGATGGGCGGGGGTGGGAGGCAGGAGGATCTTGGGTCTCTCTCTCTCTCTCTCTCTCTCTCTCTCTCTCTCTCTCTCTCTCTCTCTCTCTCTCTCTCTCTCTCTCTCTCTCTCTCTCTCTCTCTCTCTCTCTCGCTCTCTCGCTCTCGCTCTCTCTCTCTCTCTCTCTCTCTCTCTCTCTCTCTCTCTCTCTCTCTCTCTCTCTCTTTAATTCTTAGGTTGAATCCTTCACTGCTCACTGCTTATCTCCTTCTTCTCTTTCCCTCCCATTTTCTCTCCCCTTTTCTCTTTTTTTTCTTCTTTGCCTTTCTCTCCTTACTCTACATCTCTCCCCCTCATTTTCCCCTCTCTCTCCTCCCCTCATCTTCCCCTCTCTCTCCTCCTTTCCTCCCCCTCCCTTCCTCCCCCTCCCTCTCCTCCCTCTCCTCCCTTCCTCCCCCTTTTTCCTCTCCTCCCTCTCCTCCCCCTTTTTCCTCCCCTCCCTCTCCTCCCTTCCTCCCCCTCCTTCCATATGGTTATGTTGTTCCGGTCATCTTGGTTTGAATGTGTCGGTTTCGGGTGTTGTGATTGTTTACGTTGCGGGGGAGGGCGCTGTAGTTGCTTTTGTTGCTGTGGATTTTTTTTCACGCTTTTTTTTGTATATCGTAGGTGTTCGTTAATTTTCATGCAAACATTCAGGATAAATGAAAACACATTTACAGGCACATGCATACGCTTACGCACGCGCACATACACACATACACGCACACGTACACGTACACGTACACGTACACGTACACGTACACGTACACGTACTCACAAACACACATACAAACACACACACGCACACAAACGCGCACACACACACACACACACACACACACACACACACACACACACACACACACACACACACACACACACACACACACACACACACACACACAAGCACACACACAAGCACATACAAGCACACAAGCACACAAGCACACGAGCAAGCGATGAGACACATTCACAAGCAGATTATCCAGGCATCCATTTATCCACAACAACCCTAGACAAGGTGTCACGTGACGTCACTCTTTCTCACGCCATTTCGGCAGCCAGTGGGCGTGGCCTCCAAGTGTGACTCCCTTGCGCGCACAGCGTGAAGTGCTGGGGGGGGGGGGGGGGGGTGGAGACATGCGAAGGAAGGGTGAATTCGGGTGAAGTTTCTGAGACAGTCGTGCTACTGTTGATGCATTGAGGGAGTTTCTTTATGTGTGTGTATATATGCATATATATATATATATATATATATATATATATATAATATATAATATATATATAATATATATATAATATATATATAATATATATATATAATATATATATATATATATATATATATATTTATATATATGTATATAATATATATATATATATATATATATATATATATATATATATATATGTTTATATATATAAATATATATATATATATATATATATATATATATATTATATATACAAGTATGTTTGCGTGTGTGTGTTTATATTATATGTAGGCTATATATACACACCGTAATCTGATACATAAAACTCGTATTCTTAACGACATAGAATATACATCCCCAGCCCTGATACAGCTGTATTTTCACCCTTTTCAGAGAACGCTTATTTTTTGTTGTTCCATTTCCAGGAATAAACGTAACGGTCGTGAACGTCCCTTTGTCTTTTTCTCTCGTTTTTTGCTTGTTTGATGAATAATTTTTTGAATGTATTTATTTACTTAAGTAATTATTTTGTATTTTGATATTTTTTATTTTCTTTTTTATTTATTTATTTATTTACTTTGGTATTTATCTGTTTATTGATTTACTTTTGCATCTATTTATTAAAGTATGTATTTATGTTTTTATTTACGTATGTATTTGTTGTACTTATGTATTTATGTATTTATTTACTTATATATATATATTTTTTTATTTGTTTCCTTACTTACGCCTTTGATTATTATTTCCGTGAGTCACAAGAGACGAGTTACTGTGCTCTGTTTGAGGGTTTGCGTGCTGGGGTAATGGGGATTTTTATTCCTGTCAAAGGGGGGGGGGATTGTCTTTTTATTTTTTTTGTGCTTTTCTGTGGTGTGTTTGCTTGCATGTTTGTGGAAGTTGCTTGGTTGTGTTGTTAAAGATTTTTTTTTTAATTTTTTTTTTTTTTTAGTTTTAAATGTTTTATGATTGTAAGGTGAGGGGAAGTAGTAAACAAAAAAACAGTTTTGTTGTGGATGCTATATATGCCTAAATAGATTTATGAAAGTCTAACAATTTCGCACGTACGTATGATCTGAAAAAAAAAAATCGAGACAGAAAGAAAGAAAGAAAAATAGGAACCGTGATAATATTTGTAATTCGTTTCGACCAAACTGATAGTCTGACAACACACTGTCCTTCCCCCACCCCCCGACCTCACCCCCCATCCACCTCGACGTCAGCCCTGGCGCCGCTGACACTGATCCTACAACATCCTTTCCAGGGGACTGACACTAAACTCCCCCTCCCCACTTCTCCTCCCTTACCCCTTCCCCCCCTCTCTTCCCCTCTCCTCCCCTCTCCTCCCCTCTCCTCCCCTCTCCTCCCTTCTCCTCCCCTCTCCTCCCCTCTCCTCCCTTCTCCTCCCCTCTCCCTTCTCCTCCCCTCTCCTCCCCTCTCCCTTCTCCCCGTACCCTCTGTCTGGCAACCTTCAGCCACTTTTAAAAGCGAGAGGAAACATTGGGAATCACCTGCCTTTTTTTTAGGGGGGGGGAGGTGGCCTTTTGGGGGGGTGAGGCTATTTTTCACATTGGAAAATAAGATTTGTTTTCATTTTTCCACCTTAGAGTGAGATATAAAGTGGTGTATATTTGATTTTCAGTCGGGGTTGTAATGTGTACGTGTTTCTACTTGTGTTTATTGTTTTTATTTATTTTTCTGGTAAAACGTTCACAGCGTTGTGTGTGTGTGTGTGTGTGTGTGTGTGTGTGTGTGTGTGTGTGTGTGTGTGTGTGTGTGTGTGTGTGTGTGTGAAAGAGAGAGAGAGAGAGAGATAGATAGAGAGAGAGAGAGAAAGAGAGAGAGAGAGAGAGAGAGAGAGAGAGAGAGAGAGAGAGAGAGAGAGAGAG